>NC_089792.1:37350092-37480905 GCF_040412425.1 Macrobrachium rosenbergii | reverse complement strand
GTTTATTTACTGTAGTTACTACGTCTATGGGCAGAACCAGCTGTGTTTCAGGGAAGCCCCTCCCAACCCCACCCCACACCCTTTGGTGCCGGTGACGTCTCAACCCCACAGGACTCTTTTCTTATAAACGTATCTATACGCATACATTTTCACTGCTATTTCTGTGCTGACCTTGTGATATATACTATTTATTAATTTCAATAAGTCAAAATTACTTTCTTGTGGTAATTCTTATTTGACAATTCTCTGCAAGTATCGTTCCAAAGCCTTAGAAAATAAAGAACTGGCATTTGTCGAAAAAATTGGGTCCTTTTTTTTTTCTCGACAATCCTTCATAGCATCAGGACAAGCGAGGGGAGTGGTAAGCAGGCGGCAGAGTTCGTGGTTCTCATTTTCCGTAATCATGTTCGAGTGTCATTTGTGTCCGGCGAATTGCCGGTATTAGCAGTATCATGAATATCGGAGAGGCTCTCTTTTAAATGATTCGGATACGTTCTTTGATAAAATAACCTATGTAGAAATTTTGAGGTGAGGACGAGACATGCAGAGGGGGGATGGCGAATTGCGTCCTTTTCGAGGCCACATCGTCGAGGTAAGCTGACCTCACTCCATGTCCTCACTCCCCCAGCCAAGTTGTTCATTTTGTAGTCAAGAGCCGGTTCAAATAGTTTGTTAACTTAATCCCTTTACATTTTTGCCATCCGACCCTTGATATAGTTGACAGTCGGTTAATGTATAGTCTGATTATTTAGAAATAAGTTTTATATAAAATTGTAACTTTCAGAAGCCTATTTTTTTTTTTTTAGTTTTATGGGTTTTGTATAACTTATTCTCAGAGTTGTCTTGTACCCAGCCGCGTGTCCCTCAATGGTGTGTTTTAGTTCAGTGTTGTAAAATTTAAATTGTCTGATACGGTTTTCATCAGCATTTCACGGATACATGAATCAGATACACTATTTCCATAAGAAAACCTTGGTCCAAAAGATGATTTCTAATTAACTTTATCAGATGGGGAGTATCAGCAAATATGAACGCTTTCCTATGGGTTTACTATTATTATTATTATTATTATTATTATTATTATTATTATTATTATTATTATTATTATTATTTCAGGGTTAAGAGGAACAATCCCGAATTCTTCCCAAACCCGCAAATTACTAGGTCCAAGATCATGTACAACTGCCACAACGGCAAAGCCAGCTTTTTCATCATATATAATAATAATATCAGTCAGTTTTTTATGCACATTAAAGTCATCATATTGGTAGTATATGGGCTGTTTCCAGCTTCCCGTCAGACCTCTTAACATAATGACCTTGAACTTTATCGTGACATGAAATTACGGCAAGTTCTTCTTTTCCGTCATTGTTTCTGATTTAGCCTTTTGGCTAAAAGAATATGTATACTAAGTATCAGATTTCAACAAAGACTGTCTTAAAAGAGTTGCACACAAGGTTATTTGCTCTGAAAAACATATACAATATTGATGCGCCACTCGTAGGAATAGTCAAGTCTCTCTCTCTCTCTCTCTCTCTCTCTCTCTCTCTCTCTCTCTCTCTCTCTCTCTGTCCAAGCACTCGGCAATTAACTCAGAACTAAGTGACAAACGTCGATCTTTCTTCGAAGGTGACACGAAGGGATGATATGGGAATGTTTCCCTAGCTATTGCATGCCTCTGCTGACCAATAGCTGCGTTGAATTAGGCAATTCACTAACAGTCGACTGTTGTGGGTCGAAGCTGAGAAAGAGAGAGAGAGAGGGAGAGATGACGTGTGTTTACTTTATCCTTCCCACACCCAACGCTCTATTACTGACGTCACTCTTACCCAAGGCCAATACAAAGCCTCCTGTATATGCCCGTGGGCCGACCTCTCAGCGTATATTTAAAGGACTTGGTAACCAACCAGGCGTTAGTGGCGCCAGGGGCGGACTCTGATAGTGCTACCCCATTCAGTGTTCCGATTAGACGAAATATGCTAGAAAATCTAGAATTATGCCAGACCAGGCCTGCTCAAAAGATGCCAGAGTGCCCCCCGCCCCCCTCCCGACAATCCCGCCCTGGGGGACCCCACCTCCTTTAGTTACTCGCTGGGTGCTATTGCCTGTAACTATAGTTAGTGTAAGTATTTAGATAGCTATAACTTGTTGATAAACTCTCTTAGGGGTCTGCTGTAGACAAAAATTACTGCCTCTTGGTATATGTCGATGATTCATGGGATTACTCTGTATTAGTTTCATTACGTAAAGAGTATCAGCAAAGACGATTGATTGATTGATTAATTGTGGGTTATCTGGCGAAAATATCATGATCAGATGCATCTGGATTTGCAAATGCTGATCGATCCAGACTAATTCCTAAGTATTCCTTAACCCAAAAGTTATAGGACTTGGGTCATTTACTACAGCCATTTCATGAAATCCTTTGGAATACTATGCAAACGACAGTTTAATAATACATGATGCGAACACATAGAGGGCGCGAATGCGTCTCTGGTGCGTTGACCTAAAAGTCTCTGGACCTTGCAAATCCGTTAAAATATTAGCTCCGCACCGACTGTATGGAACGGTTCCGCGAATACGAGAGACATTAGGGAGCCATATGTTCAAGAAGGGACTGGCTAAGGAAATCTATTAAAAAGGAACCATAGTCTATAATAACCTAACGTACCCTGACCTAAACTAACCAAGTAGGCCGTCTTACTTAGCCATGGGGCAGACCGCCCTGCGAAGGAAACTCTACTTTTTACCAAAAGTTCCCCTATAACACTGCGCATGCACAATAGCAAAACTACAATCAGTTCTAAGGTTAATTACGGTCGATCGACAAAAAGTATCCGCAAATTCATGATGAGAAATAAAAATAATATAGAAAATAAATTTCCAGTGTAATACCCGACGTGGAGCTAATACTTAGTTCTGCATGGAGGGTACAGATACAGACTCCGGGGACCGGCCGGCCCTCCCGAGGATCCATAATTTCTCAGTTTTGTCTATTACTCTATAGTGTTCACTTATATTTTGTTACTGCTGCCGTAATTGCTAGAAATGTTCGTGCGTGTCGCACCTGTGGCTGACCTTGCGTGTCGAACCTGTGGCTGATTCACGATTATGGAAACACTTGTAGGTAGGATACGGAAGTTATACTTTTTGGTCAGTTTACAAATGGCACCAGATTTTTATTTGTAGTTAAGTAATAAAAGCTCCCAGGAACCTAATCAGATTTTACAAATGTCTCACGAGCGTATTTATTTTATTTAAATATTTCCACCTTGATTGCCAGTAGCACATTAACCCAAACCCCTCACATTTAGCAATATTATGACCTAGCTTGACCTTCCCTTAACTTCACCTATTCAAGGGAGCCATCATGCCCTTCCCACTTCACCTGAGCTAGAGGACCGTGTAATATGCGAGTTTTATTTACAAGGGTGTATTCTAATCCAACCTTGATGCCAGGTCATACCCTAGCCCATATTAATTAAGTATTATAAAACTAAATTTTTACTACAGAGGTGGGCAGAAATGAGTAAGAGCCCCACGTTGGGTATTACCTTGGAAATTGACTTTTTTTTTATATAGTATTTTGGTTGTTTATCAAGAATTTACAGTTATTTTTTGTCGGTCGGCTGCGATTAACCCCAGGACTGATTGTGTTTTTGTGTGCTGGCCATCCTGGAATGCTATCACGCATGCGCGTGGTTATAGGGGGGCTTTTGGTAAAAAGTGGATTTCCTTCACCAGGGGTCCTCTGCCCCCTGGCTAAGTAACATGGCCTACTAGGCTAGGTTAGGTTAGGTTAGGGTACATTAGGTTAGTATGATTCCTTTTTAATAGATTTCCCTAGCCATATAGCTCCCCAAATGACTTTCGTGTTCGCGGAACCACTCCATACAGTCTGTGCGGAGCTGTTACTTAGAAATATATAGAGGTGTAAGGCTAGGCATAGTAGGCCTACTTGTCAGTGTTACAGATAGAAGGTTTTAGATGTTGATAAAAATTGTCAGATTGAATCCAAACTTCAGAAACTGTTGGAAAATGGCAACATTTTTGGATAATTTGTGTTTGTTTCTGTGAAAATGCAGACCTTGCATTTGTATAGGACTATCCTCAGTGTGAGGTGGAATGGTTTAACTTGGCAAGAAGTCATTCACTGGTGGTAAAGAAGGATGAGTGGGAGAATACCACTCTCGCACTTGCTCTTAGCTACCTCTTTTATGGCTTTCTTGAAAAGTAGACCTCTTGCAGAATACCTGCCTGCCCAGACGGAAACATTCCAGTTTGCTTTTGGCCGTCATGCGTTGCAGACGTGTTTATGGATCTCTTTGCTTGACTGTCGTTAAGCTCTTTATTATCCCGGTTGGATCTTTATGTATTTTTGTGTATATATTACGTTTGTTTGATATTTATTAATATACAAACCCACAATTTGTAATAACCTTGCATAAGCCATCGTTCCACTGCATCTGTGTCTTGGGTTTGAGGGCCAAGGGCGTATTTAGAGGGGCGTAACCAAGTGGTAATGCTTCTCCTCCAGTAGCCCTTTATTTAGATACCGAAGGCTTTCCCCTGTACGTTCAGAGATATTAGATTGGGACGTAATATCTTCGCTCCCCTACATTGATTGGGACGTAACAAGTTAGCTCCCCTTCTTGGGCTCCTGCCCTCCTCGTACAAGGGCATGACTACTTCCTTTTTACTTGTGCTGAGTGTTGTTGGTGGGCAGGTTGCAGATCTCACCTCTACCTGGCGTTCCGTTGTTGGAGGGCCTCTTTTCCCATCTGTCCGGCACTCCTGTGACTACCCACACCACGGCCACTTCCAACACGTCTACAGTCACCCTGACGTCTTTTGCCAAGCTACCAGTGACTGTCGCCTCGCATCTGGATACCCAGGTATCAGCCACGCCTGCCTCTCTCCATGCCGTGCCACTGCCACCTGGCTTCCTGACCCCGTCATCCCTGCCTGCCCCCTCCAGTATGGTCACATCGTCGTAGTCTTACATCACAGTGCTTGCTCCTGCTGTGTCTGCTGTTGCCAACCTATGCTCGTTCCCCACTCCGGTCCAGATTCCTGGCTTTCCTGACTCTCGGCCCTTGCCTGGCTCCTGCTCCTGCTCCACCCATGCCGACTACCCATGTCCCGGCTCCTGGCTTACCTGGCTCCCGCGCTGCTCAGCCTACCCCGGTTGTTGCAGAACAGTAAACAACAATACCATCAACAACAACAGTATTTACATTATTTACAAAAATTCTTCTGAAAGAGCATATAAACATCACCAGGTGTAATTGAAAAAAGTCCCAGAAGCAACTGGTCGACAAGGTGGGGCCAGTACACTTTTGTAAGGCAAATGAAATCTGCCAGGTTTGCCACAACAACTGTTGGAGGACAGTCGGGATGGATTCAGAAATAAAATGCTCAGCCTGTCGTACACACTTTTAGAAAAACAGGAAAGCGAACAAAAAAGAGGATAAATGCCTGATTGTACCCTCAGGCAAGGAAACTCAAACCCAAGACCATGGTACAAGGGGTATGGCACAGTCCAAGGTTGGAGAACAGGGTTTGAATTTAGATGAACCTTCTCTTAGAAGGGTTGCCTACCAAGACTAAAGGGTCCCTTCTACCCACTGGTTTGATGTCAGAGTGTCCTTCTAAAAGAATTGCCTGCCAAGGCTAAAGAGTCTCTTCTGCCCTGACTCGTGTAGGCAGGGACGACGTCAAACCATGAAGTAAAAGTTGCTAAGAAAAGCCACATTAACCCACTACCCGTTTACGTCCTACTTCCGCCACCCCTCATTCTGGTACCTGGGCCGAAAGGCAAAGTGGAGTGCAGACTGATGAGTGAGCGGGACTCCTCCCTACCGTCAGTAGTTGATCTGATCTGACAGTTAAATGGCCGTTCCAGCCTGTGTTCACAGGCTAAATCCTTTGTAAAGAACTTCAGGTTTGTATGTTAGGAAAAATACTAATTGCTTTAAAAATTTGCTTAATTTGTTATTATAACTACATTTGAACACAAACACCCAACTTATAAATTGACTTACAGTGGCAACATCAACAGTCATGTATTGATAAAATCTTGTTAATAAGCATATTCACTTACCTGGTATAGAGGCCAGCAGGTAAACTACAACTTAATTATTCCCCTCACTTTATAAAATAAATGGTAATCATGGCTTATGCGTGACAATGATTTGTATGTTACAAAATGTTAAAATTATTGTAATATCAATTTCTCACTTTTAAGCCTTCAAATGCCCGGCTAAAAGTGAAGTTTCAATCTTTTTTTTTTTTTAGTATTTTGATTCAAAACTTGTGTATGTAAATCATTAAATGTACCGTTTAACATTCTTGTACAAGTTATGACTTTTTCAGATATATTTCCCCGAGCATCATTCTGTTATGAATACGTTCACATGCTTTCCCAAGTGCTACTCTGGTATAAGCTCCTTCTCAAGTTTCATCCGTAGTCAAGTTCACGTTACAAAAAATGAAGAGGATCAGATATTACGAAAAGAATTTGGTATTGCGTATAGGAACTACTGTGTCCAGAATAACCTCCCACAAGCCTCTGTCATTGACTTCCTTGGCCATCTCATGCAGTTGGGTATCACAAGAAAAGCTGTTGAAAAAGATAACAACTTCTACTACGTGTTTTGTGGTGTGGCTTGGAAGAAGACTGAAAGCATAAGTTACGATGCTAATCTTAATGTAAGTGCAGCGTTGTTCTTAGTAGGTATGTGTCGTATCTGTTGTTTAGAAAATACCCACCAAATTTTATTGGAAATAAATTATAATATAGAAGAGGCAAGGAGCATTTGCTACTGGTAAGTTTCTTAACCTAAGATAAAAATAGTAATTATTAGATGTTCATTGTCCTAAGTTCATTCTCTTTCCATTCCACTATGCTCTTTTAGAAACTGCTACGAATGATCTGTTGAACGATACAGTTGGTAGATTGATTCCTCTTCCTTACTGAATCCTAGGAATTTGAGTGGATGCTGCCACATTTGTTCCACTGGAAATTTGGAGAGGTTGTACATTATTAAAACAGTTATTTTATTGGTAATGAAAATAGTGAATTTGTTTTACTTTGAAGAATGATATAGAAGTTCTGTACATTAGTGCTGTTATATACAAGATCTTCTTGATTTACTGTTGTATGCATTTTGCAAGATTAATTTAACATGCAATTCACTTGGGTATTATAGTAGTTATGTTTCTTTTAGATTAGCTCTGTTGTATGTGGTTAGTTATTGTGAGGGATAGAGTAATAGCCTTCAAGATAAATCCCACTGCAGATTGTAATGTAGAGAGGAACAATTTGCTGAAATTACCAAGGTTTAAGTGAAAGAATTAGTGTTAGCGCTTTTCATTACATTTCACACTTTTTGGTAAGATCAGTCATGTTTACTTTTGAAGCGATGTGATACTTAGTCACTATAAAAATAGGCAGTCTTAGAATATGAATCATCTATTGATAATATGGTTTGTGCCTATGAAAATACAAACCACCACCTTTTATATAGGCGTATCCTTCAGTGTGAGCTGGAATCAATTGTTGAAAACTTGGTACAGGGTAATTAATTGGTATAGATGATGGGTGAGTAAGGGAGTATCCTTCATTCGCCAGCTATCACACTTTTCGTACGCTACCCGTAGAGTATACTTGACGTATTGCACTCTACTGTTCCTAATTGGTTGAGAATTTGGATAAGTAGTTGCTAATTACTTTTTAATTGTGTTTCTTTTGATGTTGTTTGTTTTTTCACCATATGGAGAAAAAATCATGAGTAACGTCATGATAAGGGGCGTGGACATCCTAGAGGTGGTTTATATCGCCCCTAATGACTGATCCTCATACCTTTTGTGCTGCCTGCAGGGGGAAGTTAATCCTTCTCTGGCTGAAGATTTAACTGGTGTTGCAGATCTGATGAGACTGGACGGCCCTGCTCCTCTGGAACCCCTGCAGGAAGTGTTGGACCAGCGCTTCAGGGAGATCGTTTCACTCACCTGTGAGGAGATTGTTTCACTTATCTGTGACCAGAATAACCTGGGGAAGGTGTCCTTGTCTTCACATCTGCTAGCTGTCTTGTGTGCTGAGCTGACCTTTGGGAATGCTCTGCTTGTGTGCCCTTGGTCAGGTTGCCATGGTCTCAGCTTGTGGTGTCTTGGAAGAAGTGAATGCCCTGATCTGGGGATTGGAAGATTTCCTTACCTGTAGCAGATTGAGCATACTCCTTCCCCCAAAACTTCATGTCAGAGGAAGTACTACATGCCAGAGGACACACAGGCTACTCCATAGGCATTGGATTCATCAGTCTGTCTCGACGAATGTCTTCCGCTGGAAAGATTTTGTCAGGAGGGTTTGACATTTCCACTTGAGAGGCTAATGCCTTTAAGACAGTCTCTTGGCTTGACCTTGGTTAAACATGCTTATGGACTTTGTTGTCTCGGGCATCTCATGTCGGAGCTAGAAAGTGTTGTGTACGAGGTTGCTGATGTTAGGAGGTAGGGCCCGTACAGTTGGCTCACCTGAACGCTAACCAGTGGGCAGCCGAGGGAGAGACATGTTGCCTCTTTTTCTAGGCAAGTATCACATGTAGTCACTTGCTACAGAATTGTTTGGACTACTTTTTTCCTAAGAATAATGTGGAGGTGGTGGTTCCGTTCATAATCTCAGTCACGAAAATCCCTGATCACCCTGGCTGCTCTGAAACCTTCAGGTTCGAAAGCAGCTTCTGCTAAACCTGGTGGTCTAGTAAAGCGTTCCAAGTGTGGGTCTGTAAAAAAAAAAAAGTCTGCTCTTCAGAAACTCCAGCCTTCTTCTTTTAAGAAGGGTTGGGAAGACTCCCAGCCCTTTTGTCCTCCTTCCCCAGGCAGTGACAAGAAGAGAGGAAAGAGGAAGAAGAAAGGAGTTGATGAGGATGGCAGTTCCCCTTCCTCTGCTGCCACTGGGCCATGTGGCAGGAGCAGGAAGCAGAGCCTTCAGTTTTAGCTGTCTTTTGGGACAATTAAAGGTTTCTATGCAAGGATGTTAGTCCTCCCCCCTCAGATTCACCAAGCACATTCCAGTTGTACTTCTGATACACAAATGCCTCTGGCCCTGTCAGCAGAGGTGGAAGTGATGATTGAAAATGGCACCATAGAAGTCATAAAACACTGGTCTGTGGGGTTTTACACTTGTGTTTTCCTAGGCAACTGGATATTGAAGACCAGAGATCAGCCTCTCCCTTGAATGAGTTTGTGTTAGAGGCTCTGTTCAAGATAGAGACAGCACCGACTGTGCTGGAATTCATCAGAGATAGGGATGTCATGCTTTCAGTTGATCTGGAGGATGCACACTTTCACGTGCGTGTTCATCAGAACTCTCAGAAGTACCTACACTTTGTCTGCAGTGGAACTGTCTACCAGTTCAAAGGTGTTATGCTTCAGACCGGTGACAGCTCCTCAGGTGTTTACTTGGAGTTTCACCCTGGTATCAGCTTTGGTCCACTCAAAGGGTATTCGTTTATTGTGGTACCTGGATGATTGGTTAGTCCTGTTGTTTTCAGAGGTGTGACTCTTGCAGGACAGATATTACCTTCTTGCACTTTGTCACAGTTTGGGAATTGTGATCAATTGGAGAGAAATCTAATGGCATTCCTAAGTAATAGGCATAGTACACTTGGAAACCACAATCTCTGACCCACCTAGGTCGTGCTCTAAGTTTATGAGCGGTGCCTTTCTGGACGGCGGGTAATGCCAACTATCACAGACTGAAACACACTCGAACACCTTTTGAACTCTTCCGGATTTTGCTTTGGGTGTTTTTTTTTTGTTTGTTTTGTCTTGTTTTTTTTAATGATTTTGCTGCATATAAAGTAATGCAATTTTTTTAATGATTTTGCTGCATATACAGTAATGCAAAGCAGTCATGGTATGATTATATAGACAACACTGTGTTGAATTCTACAACCTGTATACTGTAATATCGAAACGAAGGAAAAATCCTGAAACTGCCGGGTTGTAGTTAGGAAAGGGGGAGGGGGAGGGAAGGGTAGAATATCTCTCTCTCTCTCACATCATCATTATCATCATCATCTCTCTCTAAATGACCACAAAAATGCATAACACTCATAAAATATAAGGGAAGAGAGAGAGAGACAGAGACAGAGACAGACAGACACAGAATGGCATGTCGACAAAGCACACTACCTTCATTATAAAAAAAAAAAAAAAAAAATCCAGAAGAGTTCGAAAGGTGTTCGAGTGTGTTTCAATCCGTGATAGTTGGTGTTGCCCGCCATCCAGGAAGGCCCCGCCCATAAACTCAGAGCACGACCTTGGCATCCTCAGATTCAGCAGTGAAGAGAGCCTACCCAAGAGGTAGTGAGGCAGTTCCCCTTCTATTAAGTCAACTAGCTCAACTTCGGCAGGTGGTCCTAGGTCATGTCATCTCTAGAGAACGAAGCTTGTACCGTACAAGCAGTTGCTTTTGGTCACTTCAGTGGCAACTGAAGTTGTTCCTGATTTGGTCATCTGAATTTAGAGGTAAAGCAGGACTTGGCCTGGTGGACAGAACAGAAACCTCGTAACCCACGAAGTGCTAGAGGGATGCTGCTTAAGGATTGCAGCAGTATTATGCATTTGCAACGTCAGTAGTATACGACCATTATCTTCTCACATTTTTTAATTTATAACTTAATATTATACATGATTGGAATCGTATTTTGTTGCATATTTATAATCCATAATGTTAAATAATTTTGAAATTTAATCGTTATGTGCCAAGTTACGATGTAGTTGCATTATAAGGACCCCATCGTTACTTGAAAAAATCGCAACTTGAAATTAGCCTAGCCTACATTATGGTACTGTATATGGTACTGTACAACCTATACATATACAGTAGCCTAGCCTACACTATACAGAATACTCCATACATATATAGTATAATTATAAATATCAGCTAATTCTGGAAGTTCAATACCGATTGACTTACGATAATTCAGTATAAACAGAGAAATTGAATAACGCAAACTAGAATCAAACGTGTACTGTACAGACTCAGTCTGTCGTTGGCGTACTTAAGCGGTGTCAGGCTGTTGATGGCTACGTATAACTAAAAATCTGAAGAGGAGGATGATGATAAAGCAGTCTGATCATCAACTCACTCCCCTTCAGGTAGTATTTCTTCGGCTGTTAGTTCAGGTGTTACAAGCGGTAGGATTTCAAGGAAGGAGCTGTAGCGAGATGTAGAGGGTCAAGGCTCATGTCGGTGAAGGCGATGGCACTGGAGTCGCTTTCTTAAGGTAGGAATCCACTGTAGCTTGCACAGTGCGTTTTGTCTCATGTTGGGGTGGTTGGGAACAAGAACGATGACCAACTCGCAGAGTCAGCACTCAGTTCCCCAGAACCCAGAAGGTGCCTTCTGCCGTATAAGGATTTATATTCTCTAGTAGGTCAGAAAATTAAAAAGAGTTGGCAGCCCCAATGGGAAAATATTGCAACAAATAAAAAAATGTGCAGTATTATGTCATCAGTGTCTCCTTGGTCATATCTGTATATGCAAAGAAAACAAGAAACGATGCTATGCAGATTGAAGATTGGACGTACGAGACTCACTCATGGGTTCTTGATGTCCCATGAAAATCCTTCATTTTGTGATGACTGTATCGTGCCCTTGACTGTAAGACATTTGCTGGTCGAGTGTCCCAGCCGTGGGAATTTGTGATGTAGGTTCCTGTCCTGGGGCTGTGACAGAGAAGGTCATTTTATTCTCCGAGGATTGTAACTTAGGGCAGTTATATAGCATTATGTGGGAGGTGGGCCTCCTGAACAAAATTTAAATTATACATATAAAGTATATGTAAGTATTGATAATATGATTACAGTAAACCCCCTGTATTTGCGTTCTCACAATACGCAGACTCACCTATTCACAGATTTCTCTCTGGAACATATATACATTATTTGCGGAAAGTTCGCCCATTGTGGTATTTTTCACTGAGAAATATTCACTAATTACTGTATTTTCATATAATTTTCATGACTAAATGCACTTTTTTTTATAAAAGTATTAAAATACTAAGGTATAAGGATTTTTAGAGTGTTTTTTTGTGTTTGAACTATCCAAATAAGCAGTTCTAAGTGTTTTTTAGAGGGGTTTTAAGTAGTCGTGGATTTTAGCTATTCGTGGGGCTGTGGTACGCATCCCCTGCGAATACTGGGTGTTTGCTGTATGTACACATGTAGATATTTTTATATGAAATTCTTTTTAAACTTATTTATCTTTAGTTTTCTATTTAAATTTATTACTGCGTCAATAACCTAGATGTTGTGATGCCAGTTTTAATAGATATAATTAATCTGTCAGTTGTTCATTCTTCATAAATGACTCTGTAACCTGCAATAGTCTTGAAGTGCTCTCTCAACTAGCAAATTGTTCCATGTTCACATCCATTTGACTGAAAAGTTTCATTGCATGTTCAGTTGAGTCAAATGCCTCTGCCCTTTTGTTTCGTTAACTTTTGCTCTGGCTCTTCTTCAATTTCTTCTTCCTCTTCTCTTTATCTGTCTTCTACAAGTTTAATTAAATCTTCTGCCGTTAGCTCTACATCTTGCACATCTATGAGTTATTGGATATCTTCCACTTCAATTTCTCAATCTAAACCTCTCCGAAGTGTCAAGATCTTTTTATTAATTTCCACAAGTTCTCGTACACTTTTAGCACATTTTTCCAAATCCCATTCATACGCTCTTTCTTTACCTCCTTCCGCACCCTTCTGATGTTCACAGTGGCATTCAGAACATTGAATTCCTTCCAGCATGTTCTGAGCTCATTCTCCTCATTATACATAGCCAGAACAGCCTGAGAAAATGTGTTCTGAAGATATTAGGCCTTGAATGTAGCCAAGGCGCCCTGATCCATGGGTTGTGCAAGAGAAGTTTTGTTGGGTGACAGAAACAACTTTTACGTTTTCGTTAATATTGCTGATGTGCTTAGGGTGGCTGGGAGTATTGCCAAGAATCAGCAGAATTTTGAAGGGATGTTGTTTTCCCTACAATAATCTTTCACTTCTGGAATAAAGCAAGATACAAGCCAGTCTTTGAACAGCAGTGCAGTCATCCATGCTTTCTTGTTATGGCGGTAATGCACAGGGAGCTTATGCTTGCTGAATCCAGCCACATTTCCCCCAAGCAGAAGAGTCAGTCAATCTTTGTATGCCTTAAACCCGGGCACTGTTGTTGCTTCTTTCTGGATGTCGGACCATTGAGGCATTCACTTCCAGTATAGTCCTGTTTCGTGAACATTGAAGATTTGCTGCGGCAAGTACCCTTCATCAACGATGATCTTATGCAAAACATCCTTAAATTTAGCAGCTCCTTTGGCATCAGCACTTGCTGCTTCACCGCTAGTTTTCACACTATGAAAATTATGGGTTTTTTAGAAACGAGGAAACCATCCAGCACTTGCGGCAAAGTCTTTGTTGTGGATATTCTATTTTTCTTTAGTTCCTTGAAAAGCAAGTGCGCCTTTGTTTGAATGGTCAAGAGGGGTTGAGTGGCATATGCTTTTGTATCTGGTCCTCCATCCATGTGACCAGTAATTGCTCCATTTCTTCCCAAGGCCCTGATCTCTTTCTTTGTAATAATCATGGAATGAACCGAAGCAGATGCCTTTATAGCATTCATTATCCATTTCTTGTCCTTAATGATGGTGGATACCGTTGACTGCAATAGATGCTGTTCACGTGCGATCACCGTGACTGCCTTTCCACATGCTGCTTGATAATTTTCATTTTCTGCTCAAAAGTGATGGAATGCCCCTTCTTCTTCTTCTCACTACCAGCAGGAGACTCACTTGGACGCTTGGCAGACCCACTGATATTAATGTACATAAATTTGAATTTTAAACGGTTTGCGCACAGGCAAAAGGCACAAAAATCACACACAAACACTGACCTAACTTGACTTCGTAGATGGCGAGTGTGAATGAGGTTGAGTCAGGGTGAGAGATACTCACATCCCAGCCTCTTGGGCTGACATGTCGCACACTTTACGCTGCCTGAGTGTATGCTGCTGCCTGCGCCCGTTGCATGTGAAATTTAAAAATATTTTCAAAATATTGTTATGTAGGTATCATATCGTAACTTCGAAATCATCGGAACTGCTAACCTCATCGCAAACTCGAATTATCTTAAGAAGAATCATCGTAACTCAAGAACTACTTATTGAAAGAAATATGTTTTGAAAAAAAAAATTGCTTCAAAAACAGCTTTTCATTTTTCGACTGCTTGACACAATATTTTTTTTTAAAGAATTCAGAATTATTGTATGCTAAATTGAGACTTATTTATTGGACAGACCCATGAAAAATATGCAATAATTATTTATTGATGGAATGGGTGTATATGTATGCGCATTTGTTCTTACACAAATACAAACCTTTGGTCTTTACATAGTTATTTAAGCTGGAACGGCTGTTAACTTTCAAACAAGGTTGTTAGCCACTGACAGTAGGGGGGAAGCCCCACCAACTCGTTGGTCTGCACTTAAACTTTGCTTTCGGCTGCTGTCATCTAAAGACTTCCCTACGCTTCTCTGTCCGACTGCCGTTTGCTTTTTGTGTATATTTTTTTGCTAATATTTTATCATGCAAACCCCAACTTGCAACAGCGTGAGGAGAGAAACCTTTTACAGTATTATAAAGCATTGTCAAGTAATAACAAACCTTATAATTGGTTCCTCTCCTTGTTACAAATAGACCCTCATACTTTGTGTACGTCTTGTGGGAAGCATGATTGTAACCAAGCTAGCCGTGTAGTGAGTGTTGAGTCTGGCCTTCCGAACAACGAGTGAAGTTTGCTCAGAAAGAGAAGAAATTTTCTCCGGTGTCATCAGAGTGCAATACAGTAATACCCCGAACTTGCTCGATTCAAGTTGCGCTAATTCACAGACACACGAACTTTTCATTGGAACCTAACTAATTGTCGTCCATGAGTTTTCCACAGACGGGAACATTTGCGAATACTGAGAAACCCAGCAAAAGTGTTTGTCTAATTTTTTATGTAATTTATAAGTTTTCAAGCTTTAATGTGTAAATTGAATAACCTTAATTAATAAATGTAATAATTTCTCTCTCTCTCTCTCTCCATAATAATTCATAAATAATTTAACTTAATGTTTCAAGTGAGGACAATATCTCTCTCTCTCTCTCTCTCTCGTGTTATTCTCTCACTGTCCGTAATGATTGATAAATAATTTCACTCTCTTAAGTAAGGACAACCCTTATCTCTCTCTCTCTCTCTCTCTTTGTTCATAGTTTGCGCTCACACATTTTTACGACTTATTATTTTTCTGTGCGGCTTTACCTGTACAGTAGATGGTTTAAATTGATCTAATTTTACCTGTACCGTGTACGAGTGGAAATGCGCTAGTGTGGCAAATACGTTCTGAAACATAGAAACATAATAACTAAGAGTTGTATTAGTCCAAGTAAAAAACAGTTTGTTCATGAAAAAGCATTTCAGAACAAAGAGAAACAGACTAGAATAAAGAAGTTATTTAAAAGAGGTTGAGAATACTTCTAAAAATGTATCGGTCAGAAGGGGAAAGAGACAGAAATTCTCTTCCAACTCTCTATTTTCATGTCAACAATTTATTTCTTTTTTTAAGGGTAATTTATTAAGCTAACTTTTAAATGAAATTACAGTAACTTTCATTTCATTTGAAAGTTAGCTTTTTTTAGAGCGTGCCAAACTTACGCGAAAATTTGCCTTGCACTGGGGTTTCTGGAACCTAACCTCGCATAAGTTCGGGGTATGACTGTACTCCACTGGTGACACTGAACATTCTCTCTGGTTCCTTCTTGCCCTGGCCAAGCTTCCACCTGCTGTTGCTACTCCTAAGGGAATGGTTTCTCCTTCGCTGTCTCCTACTGTGTCGTCAGTTGGGAGCCAGCGTAGGGGAACGACTGACTGGTTTGGCTACTCTCCGGTGGTCTCCTTTACTCAGGAGGACACTCCTCCTTGGGGCGAAGGGAGATGGACTCACCTAACCTGACTTGTCTTGCAGGTGTTGTGGAGACTGACGGGCTTGGGGAATTATGGCCATCCCTAAGCCTCCGGGAGCCGAGTGTTGAGCGATTGATCTCCAACTTAAAAGCCTCGAGAGGCCTGCCAGTAACTGCTTCCACCATAACTGTCACTACTTCCATGGTTACTGTGTCTACCGGCTTGAGGGCCACCTCTACGTCGCTGATAACAGCACATGCCTCTGGTAGTGTGCCTTCAGGTGTTGCCCTCTACGTGTTCATCCCTTGGTGACGTCCTCCTCCACGTCCTGCTGTCCAAGGCTTGCCATGACCAGAAGAAGAAGAAGTCGAAGAAGAGGAATCAGTAGTCTCATTGTCTTCATCTTCATCATCATGTGCTGTCACCTGCTCCCCTTCTTCTTCCTTTAAGGCTGAAGGGCCATGTTGGCTTTGGCTATAGGCTTGTCTGAGGACAAAGACATCTAGATGTTTTTGAAGGCATTAAAGTGGGGTTTTCCAGGTCTCTGCTGCGTACTTTACCTTGGAATCTGTATGTGGTTCTTCAGTTCAATATTTTTTCAATTTGAACTTTTCAGAACAAGCTCCTTGTGAAGAAGTTTCTATGGAAACTTCACAGTAGCCTTAGGCACAGCTAAAGAGTGAGAGCGCCACAATCTTAGTCAGATAAGATAGCCTTTGAGCTAAGTACAGTTTTGAGCTAGGCCCTTACGTACAACAGTATCCTTACCTAGCATGGAGTCACTAGGGCTTGAGGAACTTGACCCCTTAGGGGTCCAGTACTGTCTGTAAGGATTGTTGGAATTGCACTAAAAGCAGTAAACCTAATGTAAAGGTTCTGTCTTTAGTGATATGGAAACCGGAGTTTCCGAAGAGTAGGAATGTAATAGTCTTTTCATCGTGTCTTTGGTTAGGACTTTCATGCTAATTTCTATCCTTAATGGAAGGTAAGCCACTGGGCATGTGAGCAATGGCTACAACTTTTAACTTATCTTTGGATAAGATATTGAAGTTGCTCAGTGGCATGGTAATTTTGTACTTGCTTTGGTTTATCTTCAGGGGTGGAGATTAAATACGATTATTGCAGAGCATTAACTCCTCTGGTTTGTGCAGGGGATGTTATGTCCTGAATTGATAGGTAGCCTTTTTTGGTCTACTGCTGTTTAAACCTGTTTGTAGTTTTTGGGAAGCTAGGAGGTACTCAATGTTGAGTATTAGAAGTATACCTTTTGTACATATGTACTTGTTAGCTATCCGTCCATTGGCTCTGCAGGGTTTTGACACAGTAACCCTACCCCACCTTCTGCTGAAGGAGGCCACCCTCCAAAGAGACCGCAGCTATCTTCATGATGAGGATCTCGTACCCGAGTACCAGTGAGTGTCTTCCTAAGGCGGCATTAATAGCCTGTGGATTTAATTCAGTTGTTAAAAGAAACGCTTGTTTTGTACAAAATATTTTGTTACTAAGTAGCCTTTAGAATGTTGGCTGATTTCCACTTTGCCCACCTCCTTTTCAAATGTGGGAGTCAGCTATATAATGGAGAGGTAAGGTTCATTGCAAAATATAAATGCTTAATTTAAGATACATTTTTATAAATACTTACCTCTCCATTATATAATCTGCCCTCCTACCTCCCCACATTCAAAGTGAACAGAAGTAGAATGATCGGTTTCGAGTGTTTGTACCTATCGGTCCCCAAGGTGGGGGGTGGGGGAAGTAGATGGATAGTAGATCATTATTCATAGAAAAGTGAGTGTTCCCCTTTTTTTTTTTATATGTCAAACTACCGTTGGCTTGAAGTAAAAGCTATATTGTAGCGGGGCGGTAAGTATTTAAAAAAGTAAATCTTATATTAAGTCTTTATATATTTTATGTTCAGAATCCAAAGCTAAATATCTGTTTAGCACATTACATTTATGTACAATTAAAGACTATCTTTGTTTTTTGTTATACTTAAGCTGCTCAGTTTCAAAAGTCATCTATGTATAAGGTTATACTTGAACTTAATACTTGATAACCCCAGCTTTGCTACATATTGATTCAGATTTTAATCTAATGTTTTGCTAATTTCTTTCAAAGGATTGATAAAATTAATAAATACCTTAATTTCTTATGATTAGTGATAAAATTAATAAATACTTTATTTTCTTATGTTACAGCATCTAATCTCATGGTGTTAATTAGCTGTGTTGTCAAAGTGTTATTAAGCACCAAGGTACAGTAATTGAAATAGCCCCAATTTTTATCCATGATGACAAGGTATTTTTAGTATGATTATACTGTATACATATTCTTACTCTATAGTGTTTTCTTGTCATCATGTATGACAATGTATTGTACATCTTTTGTGGCAAGTTGAAAAGGATGTAATTTTAGAATGTTCAAAATCTTATCCATATTGTATATCTTAGTATTCATGTTGATTCTATTTTATTACATTAGTTCTTATAAAACAGAGACAAGTCAGTAACCAGTAAATTTGATAAATGTCCCATTTTTCCAGGTTCATGGTGTAGAGTCTACATCTATAGCACACTCTTTGAGCAACTATGTCCCCAGACACAACGGGTTTGACACATTCCTCAGATTTTGTCAGTCGTATGTCGTGTTCACCATGGTAGAAGAGCACTGTGTCATGCAGGAAGAATTTGAAACATCATACAAGAAGTTTTGCAGGAGATACGGTTTGAAAAAAGCTTCCCTAGCAGACATGAAAAGTTCCTTGGTATGTACTAAAGTAAAATGCCTGGACCTGAAACATGTAGGTGGTGAAAACTGTTGTGTATTCTTTGGTATGCAGTTGTTGAAAGATGGTGTTACAGATAACAACAAAGTGGAGCCAACACAGGTAGAGAGAGCAAGTACACCAGCATTTGAAACCTGTGATGCTGTATCAGCAGTAAGTAAAAGTGAGATTCTTGAGTTAGAGGAACCCTCTGTTAGAGTTTCCAAACCTAGGCGATGGGTTACTGGAGTCAGGTTAGAAAATAATGTAAAGTATTTCAGAGAAAACAGTAATTATTTTATCACAGCTAGTGACAAGCAAGGTATTGCCAAATGTGATGTAACTTCGGAAACTGAAGGTGACAGTGTTGCATTAGATATAGAAAATGATCTTGAGTACTTGAACTACCCTTATAGGAAACATGTTCAAGAAGTGGTGGGTAAAAAGGAAAATATTGCATTGACATGTAATTGTGATGAAACAAATAAAATCTTAAAATCTGATATAAAAATGAAAAGGACAAATGTTCATTACTAAAAGAGAATAAGACAGCAAAATTGTGCAGTGGTACAGAGAGGTCTCTAAGCATAAATGCAGGAAGTGTACGAGAAAAGTTTGCACCATTGCACGTCAATAGTGTTGATAAGTTAGTGTGTGGTATATCACTTGGTGATCAACAAGCTTTGTATAAAGAGCCAAGGTGTACAGCCCTCCGACCTGGCAATAGAAATGACCCACCTAGTGTGGTAACTGGTAGTCACGTGAATAACTGTTGTTCTTTAAAAAGTGTTATCGGCAATAAGAGTTTTGGTAATGTAGAACAAAGCAGTACATTTAGTGACTTTCATGAGAAGCCTAAGAGAACTAGGAAATCTGATTGTAGTGTTGCTCCATCAAGTGTATTGGGAAAGTTTCATGAACTGCACAGTTCCATAGCAGGAGCATTCAATCTTAAACGATGGGTTGCTGGAGTCAAATTGGAGAAAATTGGTGCTTTGGAAGATGGTAGAGACTTATGCACAAGGAAAGAGAAAGACCTTGAGAATAGCAGTGATGAATCTGCCGAGAGACCAGAAGTAAAATTGCTCGTTTCTGGGTTGGAGGTTGGCGATGACTTAAACTGTGAGAGGCATAGGGACTGTGAAGGTGATCAAAATACAGTTACAAAAGAAGATTCCAGTGCTATCAACACTACCATCAAAGCTAAAAGTTCCATGAATAGTGAAACCGATGAAAAATCAAAAGAGAGCAGTCTTCCCGTAAGGAAAAACCAAGCAAGGAACGCACGTAATGCTGATCATGTAGTTGGTGATGCTAGCAGTTTAGAAGAAAATGGATGTGGAAGTGATAGTTGTGCTGCAAAACGAGAAAGGGATGTTGAAGAAATGACTGAAATTGGTGAGAATAATGTTGAAATGAATGAAAATAGCCTGAGTAGTAGAGTTAGTAAATGGCCAGTCTTTGATGAAAAAAGCCTTGCCAGTGATTTTGATTGTCAAGGAAATTCATTGAGCACATTGACAGATCAGTCAGATGTGGGCTATTTACCACTTAGGGATAATCCTGTTAATCACAATGTCAGTGTTGTTGAAAATTCCTTTGATGGATGTAATTCATCTTCTGAAGCTCAAAGAGTAATTACAAGTCGTTGTGTGTTGAAAGTGTCCTTACATGATATTATTAAGTGCTCAGAATTAAAAGATTTTCGTAGAACTGATAAGGGGATCAAATTAGAAGAGCCTGATGAGTATCTGCTGCACGACAGTGACAGTTACAATGTGCAGAGTACCATTGAAGAAGATAGAATGTATATGATGAACTACCTCAGAGAGAATGGCAAAGCTGACCGATTTGTTTCTGAGGTATTGCTCAGGGATATCAGGCGTTACCCTCAGTATCAGAGAAAGCTGCACTTCTACAAAGATGAGTTTGGTGACTGGATCCTTATTAGACCTTCCTTTACGTATTACGGTCTGGATTCATTCAAGAAATTTATTAAAGCAAATATTTGTTTCACTGGTAAACCTCATAATCTGATCATGAGGGATGATCTCTATACAGTGTACCAAAAATTTTGCTCACAACGTTCACTTCAAAAGGCCTCTCTGAAAGACATAGAACATCACTTGAGTGTTATTGGCATCCGTTCTCACTATAACTTTGTACAATCATTTTCACCTGAGCTTGCTTTCTCTGGATTAATGTGGAAGCACAAGACTTTATTGAAAAAGTTTGGGAATAACAATTTTAGCGTTATTATTCATGATTTAGCATATAAAGAATCCCCCTGAAACCATTATTGGGAAGTCTGTCAAAGTAAGCTACAGTGGTATTCAATTCTTAATGTAAACTTCTTGTGATTAAATCATTTGCTCAAATGTTTCTGTATTAAACAAGTACCATATAGAACTTCCTAGTGTTCCTGTTCATTTGTCTCTGTTACATTTCAGTTAGTAAGTAAATTGGGTAACATCAACTTTTTATATTTGCTTTTTTAGTTTATAAAAAAAAATTTTGTTCAGGTTATTTCAAGGAAAAATGATCTGAAATACTTATTTATTGATATATACCAAAGTTGAAGGGTGCTTTTTTGCCTTGAATCTGAGTCCACAAGTATGGTAACATGATTTATATTATGTAATTAAAACGTGTACTTTTGTAAATTAAAAAATTCTCTCTCAGAGTCTTTATGATTTTTTATTTTTAATAGAAAACCATGTTTAATAAAATTAAGATTTTACTATTGGAGACAGCTGTATGGAACTTAAAAGTATTTTTACTTCGTAGTTTGGCTGCTATGTAAAGATAATGATAATTATCTCCTACATGACACCTTTGTTTCAGCATACCCCCAGTACTTTAATTTCAGCCTTCTATGGGGAAGTCATCTTCAGACAAGTCCCACAAGAAATGTGTCTTTTTCCATCTTTCTAAGTATGCATCACTATGTTCCTCTAATTTTGAAAACTGCTTATTACTCTGGCTTTTGTTGAACAACATGGGCAGAATCACTAGCCTTAACTTACTAACCTTGTAGTTGCTTTCAATGTGTTGGTGTCATTTTCATAATTTTCACCTCGAAATTGTTCATATATAATCACTTGTCTTGGGCAGATTAGTAAGTACCCATGCAGACAAAACGCTGAAGCAATACAAACAAAATTATACATTTGGTCTAAACTTCTGTGTTACTAGATAAGATCCCTGTAAAAATAATGATATTTACAGTATATCATCAATGATACAATATTTTCAGTAAAAGCCAAAAGAAAGGTTTGGTTATTGAAATATCATTGTTATAAACAAACACGAATTAAGAACAGTAGGCTAAACTATATGTATGATACTTGCTTATGTACAAGTGTCTGCCGACCTTTTCTGAGATTGTAGGGTTCACAAGGTACAGTACCTGCTATACTCTCTCTAAAATTATTTAAAAAATTCTGCAAAGTAAATAAAATTCCAGAAAAGAAATGAACTGAAAAACTTTAATACTGTACAGGGAATATTTATTGGAATCTTCATGTAGACATGTGTGCATTGCAAGTTATTGGAAACCATTTAGTTTAGTCCAGCAATAAGATGCTTAGAAAAGCATCAAGTAATGTACGTAATCATAATTAATAAATAACAGATGCAACAACACATACAAGTACACCATTATAATAAAAGTTGTAACGATACAGTGAACACAACTAGGCTTCATCTGTTGAGCTATTGTAGTAATGGTAATATTTCACTGGGAAGCACTTATCGTGCTAGCTCAATGTTTTTGTACATGCAACTTACCCGTCAGATATATACTTAGCTATAGTCTCCGACGTTCCCGACAGAAATTCAAATTTCGCGGCACACGCGACAGGTAGGTCAGGTGATCTACCATACCCGCCGCTGGGTGGCGGGAATAGGAACCATTCCCGTTTTCATGTCAGATTTTCTCTGTCGCTGGTTCCGGCAACATCTGTTGTTGGTTCCTTCTGCTTTGATTTTCATTTTTCGCTTGCTGAGGATTATTTTGGACTGACCTTTGGTGACGTATTGGATCTTTGGCTTGGCATACGCTTTTGTGGACTGTTTTTGATTTCGGCTTTGGTATTTTCTTATAGAATGTCTGATCAGAGTGTTGCACCGGTGTTTCGTGTGTGTGTGAGGTCTGATTGTAAGGTGAGACTACCGAAAGCTTCGGTAGATCCTCATTCTGTATGTTCTAGGTGTAGGGAGAATGAATGCTCTTTTGAGAACACGTGTGTTGAATGTGAGAATCTCACTGAACTGGAATGGAAGGCGTTAAACTCTTATGTACGCAAGTTGGAGAAGGACAGAGTTAGGAAGGCTTCTTCTAGAAGCGCTAGTAGGTCTCTTTCCAAGGAGGTAGATTTAGAACCTAACACTCTTCCAGATTCTCCTGTCACTCCAGTTGTTTCAGCTCCTTCACCCTTCGTCGAACCTGTGGATTCGCTCCGGAGATGGCTGCTATGAAGGCTACGATCCGCAAGATGCAGTTGCAGATGCGAGCTATGGAGGAAAAGAAAGTGAGAAGTGATAGTGATTTGTGTAGTGTCCCCAGTGTAGTGGAGGGGCGTCTGACCGGCTCCGCATCGCTCCTAGGCCTAGACCTCTTCCAAACTCCCAGACCCAGTGGAGGAGGAATGTCGACAGCCGCAAGGGGGATGAAGAGCGCTCCCAACGGTCAGGCGTCCCGCCGGCAGCGCCTGTTGACGCGTCCCAGGCTGCCTTAGATGCGCCGTAGAAAAGGGATCTTAAAGAAGTGTTTCTCTTCTTCTGCTTCTTCGTCTCCTAAACGTGGTTGGAGTTCGGCTGAGAATCGCGTCCTTTGAAGAGGACTTGGAAGGCTCCTAGAGGAGACGCCTTGGACTCTAGCCCTGAGCGCTTCCCTGAAGGCTCTCCTGTTTCGAAGAAGAGAACTCGTAGATCTTCCTCCTCTTCTTCTGGTGTTCAGGAGTCCACCAAGCAGATCCTGGTAGGCCTCCAGGCTCAACTCGCTGCTCTTGCTGGCTCTTTATCAAAGAGCTCCTCTCGTCGGAAGGATGCCTCTCTTCCGATCAAGTCCTCCAAGAGACTTTCTTCTCCTAGCAAGTCGTCTTTTGTGAAGCGTTCTTCTCCTGTTAAGCGCCCCTCCAGCAACAGGCGCTCCTCTCCTTCCAGGCTCTCCTCTCCTGGTAGGCGCTCCTCTCCTTGCAGGCGCTCCTCTCCGTCCAGGCGCTCCTCTCCTTGTAGGCGCTCCTCTCCTGTTAGGCGCTCTTCTCCTGGTAGGCGCTCCTCTCCTGGTAGGCGCTCTTCTCCTGGTAGGCGCTCCTCTCCTGGTAGGCGCTTCTCTCCTGGTAGGCGCTTCTCTCCTGGTAGGCGCTTCTCTCCTGGTAGGCGCTTCTCTCCTCGGCGCTCTTCGTCTCCGAATAGCGCCTCTCCACCCAGGCGCTCGCGCCATCGTCGTCGTCGGTCTTCTCCTGTTGGAGATACTTTCTCCTCAGTCAAACGCCCTGCTCGTTCGCCTCGTAGAAGTTCCTCTCCAGCCTCCTTTTCGTCTGTTAGGCGCCCCTCTCCCAGCAAGGGCTCCTCTTCAGTTCGAGCTGCTTCTTCTGTCAGGCGCCAGTCAGCTTGTAGGCGCTTCTCTCCGGATCATCGTTCTCCAGTGGACAAAGGCTCCTCTCCTTCTAGGCGCTCTTCTTCTGACAAATGCCCCTCTACTTCTAGACGTTCTCCTCCTCCTTCTGGCCTGGAGGCGTTATCGGAGGACGAATCCCCTAAGGATATCACAATTTCCGATTACAAGAGGTTGACAGCTCTTCTAGTCCAGGAGTATGGAGATTCCCTCAAGCCTGCTTCTCCTCCTTCTCCTGGTTCAATGCTCTCGAGCACCAAGGCTTCGAAATCTTCCTCTCTTGTTAAGATGCGTCCTACGATCTCCATGAAGAAAGCGCTTAAAGGTTTCGGAGAGTGGCTCTCAATCTCAAAGAAGGATGCAGGCAAGACTGTCTTCTCCTTGCCTCCCTCTAGGCTTTCGGGAAGAGCAGGAATGTGGTACGAGACTAGGGAGCCAATGGGGTTAGCTCTCCCCTCTTCTGCTGGCTCAGACTTTTCTTCGCTGGTGGATTCTTCCAGAAGACTCTCCCTTAATTCGGCCAAGGCTTCTTGGGGACTTTGTGAACTGGACCTTTTCCTCAAGGGCCTTTTCCGTGTGCTGGAAGTGTTCAACTTCATGGACTGGTCTCTTGGGGCCTTAGCCAAGAGAAGTCTTGAGGAGGATTCAGTCAGTATGGAGGACCTCAGCAGTGTGTTGTCTTGCCTGGACAAAGCTGTGAAGGACGGCTCGATGGAGATCGCTTCCCTGTTCGGCACTGGCCTGCTTAAGAAGAGGTCAGTATTCAGTGCTTTCCTCTCCAAATCGGTCTCTCCTTCCCAGAGGTCTCCCTCTTGTACGCTCCTCTATCTAGCCATCTTTTCCCACAAGAGACTGTGAAGGAAGTCTCGTTCTTTGTCTGAGAAGGCTTCTCAGGACCTGCTGGCTCAGTCGTCGAAGAGGATGAGACCTGCTGCTCCCTATTGTTAAGAAGGATAAGCCCCCCTTTCAGGAGCCCTTTCGTGGATCCAGGTCTATTAGGAGGCGTAGACCTGAGAGAAGATCCAGGCCTTCAGGACTCCCTTCCAGGAAGTCCAAGTGAAAATCAAGTCCTCCAGACTCCAGTAGGTGCCAGACTTCTCAAGTTCGCCGAAGCCTGGGCACAGAAGGGGGCGGACGATTGGTCCCTCTCTGTTTTGAGGAAGAGGTACCTCATTCCCTTCTTTTCAGGAAACCTCCCCTTGACATCAACTCCGAGGGAGTTATCGGCGAGATACAAGGATCCTGTGCGGAGGCAAGCCCTTCTTCTAGCCGTCGAACAAATGCTAGAAAAGTCTGCCATAGAACCGGTGCAAGATCTTCACTCCCCGGGATTTTACAACCGTCTTTTTCTTGTGCCAAAATCCTCGGGAGGGTGGAGACCGGTCTTGGACGTGAGCTCCCTGAACTCTTTCGTCGTAAAGAAGAAGTTCTCTATGGAGACGACGTCTTCAGTTCTGTCGTCTCTTCGGCAAGGAGATTGGATGGTATCCCTGGACCTTCAGGATGCTTACTTCCACGTTCCCATCCATCCCTCCTCCAGGAAGTTCCTAAGGTTCATGGTAGACGGCAGAACCTTTCAGTTCAGGGCTCTGTGCTTCGGACTCTCCACAGCTCCCCAAGTGTTCACGACCATTCTCAGGAATGTGGCTCACTGGTTGCACTTGGAGGGTGAGGATTTCCTTGTATCTCGACGACTGGCTAATTCGGTCCAGTTCAAAAGAACCGTTGTCTGGAGGACCTTTCTCGGACTTTAAACCTGGTCCAATCACTAGGACTTCTTGTAAACCTCGAGAAGTCTCAGATGATTCCTCAGCAGGAAATTGTCTACCTGGGGATTCGGATGGATTCTCGGGGTTTCGAGCGTTTCCCTCCCTGGAAAGAAGGGAACGCTGCCTTCAAAAGGTGACAGACTTTCTAGAGAAAGACAGTTGTTCGGCGAGGAATGGATGAGTCTGCTGGGGACCATTTCCTCGCTGGAACAGTTCGTTTCTCTGGGAAGGCTTCACCTCAGACCTCTACAGTTCTTCCTGAAAGAATCTTGGGATCGGAAGTCCCAAGACTTGTCGGATTCCTTCCACATATCATCTCAAGTAAAGGAACATCTCCGGTGGTGGTTAGACCCAAAGAAGCTGGGTCTAGGAATTCCTCTACAACCGCCGAGCCCTCGCCTAGTGTTGTTCTCAGACGCCGTCGGAGTCGGGTTGGGGAGCGACACTAGGCTCGGAAGAAGTGTCAGGCACCTGGGACACGGATCAGAGGGCCTGGCACATCAACATGAAAGAGCTGGTAGCCATTCATCTAGCTCTTGCCAGATTCGAACTTCTGGTCAAGGGATCAGTAGTTCTAGTCAATTCCGACAACACCACAGCCCTGGCTTATATCAGGAAGCAAGGAGGGACACATTCCTTCTCCCTGTACCTTGCAGCAAGGAACCTTCTGTTGTTGGCGGGGAGAGAAACATCGTTCTCCTCACCAGATTTGTTCAGGGAGAAAGGAATGTGAGAGCGGATCTTCTCAGCAGGAAAGACCAAGTTCTTCCCACGGAATGGTCCCTTCATCAGGAGGTTTTGCGAAAGGCTGTGGTTCCTGTGGGGAGACCTCATATAGACCTCTTCGCAACCCATTGGAACAAGAGGTTGGAGAACTACTGCTCACCAATCTCGGACCCCAGAGCAGTAGCTATAGACGGCCTTCTCCTAGATTGGGACGGTCTAGGCGGCTACGCTTTTCCCCGTTCAAGATAATAGGGAAGTAATAAGGAAGTTCGTTTCGTCAAAGGGCACCAAGCTCACCCTGATCGCTCCCTTTTGGCCATCCAGAGACTGGTTCACAGAGGTACTGGAATGGATGATAGATTTTCCCAGGTCGCTCCCTCTCAGGAGCGATCTTCTCAAACAGCCCCACTTCGACAGATATCACAAGAACCTTCCCGCTCTAAACCTAACTGCCTTCAGACTGTCAGAAGGACTGGTTAGAGCGAAGGTTTTCGCACAAGGCTGCGAGGGCTATCGCCAGAGCCAGAAGATCTTCTACCTTGCGCCTCTACCAGTCGAAGTGGGAAGTCTTTAGGAGATGGTGCCGATCTAAGAAAGTTTCCTCTTCCAGTACCTCTGTAATGGAGATTGCGGATTTCCTTCTATACCTTAGGGAGCAATGTAACCTGGCGGTTTCCACCATAAAGGGGTATAGGAGCATGCTGTCTTCAGTCTTTAGACACAGAGGTCTGAACATCTCGGATAATAAAGACCTTCACGACCTTATAAGGTCTTTTGAAACTTCTAAAAATAAGTCCCCTAGACCTCCCAGCTGGAATTTGGACGTGGTCCTAAAGTTCTTAATGTCAAACAAGTTTGAGCCTCCTCGATCTGCCTCTTTCAGGGATTTAACCAGGAAATCGCTGTTTCTTTTCGCTCTTGCTTCTGCCAAAAGAGTGAGCGAATTACAAGCTTTGGAAGGTTCTGTAGGCTTTAAGAAGGACTCTGCAATCTGCTCCTTTCAGCCTCTCTTCTTAGCAAAGAATGAGAACCCTTCAAAACCTTGGCCTAGGAGTTTTGAGGTCAAAGGACTCTCCGATCTTTCAGGACAGGAGATGGAACACACACTATGTCCAGTAAGAAGTCTTAAACATTATTTGGAGAGAAAGAAACAGCTCAGAGGTAACACCGAAAGTCTTTGGTGCTCTGTCAAGGATCCTTCAAGAGCAATTTCCAAGAATGCCCAGGCTTTCTTCATTAAGGATATTATCAAAGAGGCTCATCTTTCATGTAAAGACAGAACATTTTCAGCTCCTAAGAGTTAATGCTCATGAGGTGAGAGCCATAGCTACTTCTCTAGCTTTCCACAAGTCTTGGTCCCTCCAGTCTATTGTGGACTCTACATACTGGAGATGTAACTCAGTGTTTGCTTCTCATTATTTGAGAGATGTTCATGTGACATATGAGAAGTGCTTCTCTCTAGGAGCTTACGTATCCGCGGATTCGGTGCTGGGTCAAGGAGCTGAAGCTAATCCTATTTAATTTAGTGTTATTTTTAATTGTTTGTTGTGTTTTTATGGTTGGTTGAAAAAGAGTGTTGAAGGTCTCTCTCTCTTTTTCATCTCATTATTACTAACAAGGTTAGGCTTGGTCAGGTGGTAGGTTTTGGTTGTTAGCTCCTTGTATTTTTATTACCTAGCTCTGTCATGTAAGAGGATAGCCCCCATTGATATGATTCAGGTAGAGGGCTCTGTCTTGTAAGTGGGTTAATCCCCATTGACACGATCCATAACAGGCTCTGTCATGTAAGTGGGTTTTTTCCCCATTGATATGATCCAGAAGGGCTGTCAGTCTTAGGTCACTTCCTCGCTGAAGCTCTTGAGGCATGCAGACTCATAGACAGTATCCATGAAGTCTTCTGCCCAATCAGGTAAGAACCATGGTTTTTGTTTATTCCTACAACATATGTTGTTTTCCCGTTTTTAGTTCTTAGCTGTCTCTTGCCCTCCTCCAGGGTGCCAATCAGCTAAGTATATATCTGACGGGTAAGTTTCATGTACAAAAATGATATTTTTATGATAAAATAAAGTTTTGTACATACTTACCCGCAGATATATCTGATAATAACCCGCCCAGCCTCCCCTCAGGAGACAGGTGGAAGAGAAAATCTGACATGAAAACGGGAATGGTTCCTATTCCGCCACCCAGCGGCGGGTATGGTAGATCACCTGACCTACCTGTCGCGTGTACATGAAATTTGAATTTCTGTCGGGAACGTCGGAGACTATAGCTAAGTATATATCTGCGGGTAAGTATGTACAAAACTTTATTTTATCATAAAAATATCATTTTTTTAAAAACAGTATTTGAGTGCACAACTAAGATTTTACAAGAAATAAACACTAAAATGTGGTACACTTGGCGCACTGAGATGACTGCAAGTTTATACAGGCAGTCCCCGCTCACTGCCAGCATTGGTTAACGACGTTTTGGTGCTAGGGTGGTTGGCTAGCAACGTCGCTAACCGGATTTTTGTCGCTGATAAGCAATTTTTGGCACCATTAGGCTGTTTACCGGCATCGGTAAGCGGTTTATCGGCGTCGATAACCTGTTAATGGCGCCGTTAAGTGGTTTATCGGCACTATTATCGATTTTTAGTTAGCAGCGCTCAGCCGGGAACGGAACCCCTGCCATTAACTGGGGACTGCCTATTCAGCACCGCTGGCACTGAATATGTACAAATACGTAATGTTATATAACAATCTGTTTTACTAAATACTGTACTGGTAAAATTATGATATTTCTCATGTTTAGTTATAAAAAGAAAAAGATAACATGATAACAAACAGGCAATGACCTAGTCTAGACTGAGTGATGGTAAATTTTTCCCCTAATAAATATTTTAAACTATTTTATAAATCATATTGCTTAAATGTTAGTCCGACAACAAGTAAATTCAAAACAAAACTACAATCTGCAGTAATTAAGGTTAATTCTAGCTTTAGTCCGTGGTACTTAAGGTTAATTCTAGTTTTAATCCGTATTTGTAAGGGCCTCTTGGTCTAGCATTTTTGCTAAGCTGATACACCGTAGGTACCATTGATCCTGAACTATTGGTCTTGTATTGTACAAAACAAATATAATAATTAAACTGCTTCCTTTGCAGACTATTCAGACAATTCGGCTAATCTTCAATACTTTCAACTTAAGCCATTGAAATCTAAATTAAATCTTTTATGAACAGCCAACACACAATAAATTTAGGGTACTGTTAAGTCAGATCAAAGAGGCTCTGTATCAGTTTGCATTAACACACTTCTACCAATCAACTTCTCTCCTTTCTACCTACATAACTATCACCACATAACCACTACTTAAGAAAAATTCTCTACCTGTTCAAAAGAAAGTGGTAAAATTATTAAATCAGTAGCATATTTTACAAATACTTTGGTACTGTACTGCTATTCCTACACAGACCTGATTAAAATTCAACAGAAAATAAAAAGAATTTGACATTAAAACAGGTATGAATAAGAACTTATCCAATAAAGGTGACCAAGCCTTTTCAGAAAGGGAATACCTGCTACATTCCCCTTTTTACAAGTCTCTTCAATTTAAATTTCCCAGTCAATATGTTTACTAAATACATCTGTAAATTAAATTATAAATATACTACACCTACAAACTTTAAAGAAGAAACAAAGTTTTCGTAAATGTTACATATTGAAAAAATACCTTCCAGGTACAATAAAGAGAACTGAAATCACAGTGAAACACAATTTTACACATACAGTATAATGATTAAGATCAAGATTTCTACGTTCAAAATAATTATGGTGAACCAAATATTTTATCAAATGCCCTTACCTAAATCAAGTTGAATAAAAAGAATAAGGGAGTCAGAGAGGGCATAATACAAAAAGGGGGCTTCAGGACCCTAGGAAAACAAAAGGTTGGAAGAGAGAGCCCTAGCTTGGTGGTAGAGTTGAAGACTGCTCATCTTTAATGGAAAAACTCAATAGGAATAGATAGCCTGGCATGTGTTATGGGACTGCATAATGGAACAGTGGCCAAGTAAAACCTAGATTCAATCCAAGACCCTAATTATGAGGATGATATTCCAATCAATGATGAATATGAACAAAAAAGCTCGATGTAACTGGAATGAAGGTACAAATATAAAAATCAAATGTCTGCCTTCAAAAAAAGTCAGGCACTTTGAACAGGCACACAAATAAGAAGGGGAAGATGTTGGAATCTTGTATTATTCAAGAAATGGAATGAGATGAGAGTGAAGATAACTTAAGTACCTGTCCCTAAAGCCATGCTGAATTTAACATGAAATACATGGTAAAGAAAGTACTAACAAATTCTGCTCCTTAATGCAAACGTCTCAAAAAGGACAATCAAGTCAGATGTACCACAAAATTAGTTTTAGAGAAGAACTTAATGGTCATTCTAACTTCAAATGTATATGGGATTACAGATAATATATGGCCTAAATGATGACTTATCAACCTATGCCACATTCACTCTTATAAATATCAGGAGAGTAAAAAATCCTTGATATTACAAGTATCCTAATTGCAATTTTAGCAATATATTTTATTAACAAAACTACTTAACATAATGTGTAATTTTATTTATAGCAGCACTTGAGTAAAATAACTACCTACAGCTACACCATCAACACACTACATAAAGCACTCTTTACAAAGGACTTTCTGATGTTTATATTTGACACAGTTTCTCAAATAAGCTAGCTACAAGAATGTGACAGACACAAGATAACATTCAACCTGGTATAATGAGATAAAGCTGGTTAGTAATCAAATAAATATAGTTGTACATTATATGAATAATAAATAACACCAAGCAATGGTGAGACCTGTCATAAGAGATTTCTTGTGACTATCTATTTATGACTAGATTATAGATAACTTGAGAACAAAAATACATTCATGTATTGTGTTGTGATCTTCCTAGCGTAACACAAAATCCAGAATGCAATAGATATAAGCTATGTTACGATCTAAAACAAGCCATAACTTAAGTGTTTACCTGAAACCACCAGTGACAAAGGCCTATGCTCAAAATAATAATTGAATCTAAACACTATTAAAGGTTTAAAGCATTACCTCTATATAAAACTCTCATATTTTACAAATATGAAAGTTACAATACAAATCAGTCTGACTTTGGACTCTTGCATGTAATATAACTACAATGGGATAAGAGAAAAAAACCTTTGTTGACAAATTTCTGAAAATACTTTGCTTTGATGAGGTAGTAACACTGTCAAAGCTTGCAAATAAGGTAGCATTTTCAAGAGACCACATTCAGAATTTATGAAAAGGCCAAAGTACAGTATTTATTAATACCGAGGAACAATTTTAGGGGACTCCTCGTACCTAAGCTGCCTATGATAGCCTTAATCAAATCACATGAAACTATGGCTGCTCTACATGCAATATAAATTATAATTCTTATTACAATTATCATTTAAACCAAGAAAAGTATTTTACAGATGATCATGATTTGTTCTCTGTAATAAAGACTAGAAATGCCATTATAAATAATGATCAGATTGCTGACAGAATATCACAAGATGCACTGCATCTAATCTCTTCAAACCATTTTTTAAAAAGCTTATATTTAAAAAATTCCTGAAACAAGGGCTGTTTTCACAAGAACAACACTATCAAATCTCCTTAAAACACTTGAGGAGATAAAACATGCTGGATGTAAAGAAATGAGTGTTTTATATTGTAATGAAGAAATTTCTGATGATTAAAACAAAATTTTCTCATTGTCTGCTACTAAAGCAATGGCAGAATTATTTTATATATCTTTTTTTCAGGTTAGTGTTCTCTTCATAAAAGCTTGAACACTTATTCCATAAGTTTCTACACAATATAAAATGATAAAAATACCCTAACCTCTTTAAAATCTTTCTCTATAATAGTACGTCATAGTATAACTGATAAACGATTTCCCAATGTCACTACCTCAGTAAAACAGTAAAGACAAACCTAAAAGAGAATTTGCAACTTAAATCTAAGGCTATCAAAAGCTCTCATTAGAACATGAATCACAGTTTCCACTGACAGACCACTCCTGTAACATCCCACTGAATCCATACATATCCACCAGAAAATCCAACTGCTAATCCCTTTTGGTTATGCTTAATCTTTATAAAACCTGAGGATATATCAGGAATGCAAGCAGCTAGACTACTCTCCAAGATGCCTGATTAAAAGGCAAACTATCTTCCATATACAACTAAGTACAACTTGACAGTATAAAACTTTTCTGTACCAGTCAGATGCAAGAGAACATCTGCAGACATAAGGCATCAATATGCATTGTAATTTTTTAAGGATTTATGAAAACGTATAAAAATTTGGGGTAAAGCAAGTTCTAATTATAATTCAAAACTTATACATGAAAGTATGTGATATAATACATCCAGTGAATTGCTGTCCAAATTTTAATATTATGAGCAAATCACCATATGTGGAGGGAAGGATAATTGTCCAAATGTAGAGGTTTATAAGTACTAAAATATTTTATAATTCTTGAGCTTTTATAGATAATCACAAATCTCCACTATCTTATATTTTTATTGCTAAAGCTATTTGGTTGATAATTTAGTTATTTATCACACTTTCTGGCACTCCTGCTGTGTTTAGGACGTGGAATGCCAGACCTTTTCCGATGAGGTCGAGAGACTGGCTTTGTGTACACTTCAGGACTGTAAGTTTTATACACCTGCCACATATCACTGTCTTGATTCTGAAAGCAAACAATGGAGGCATCAGAAATAAAACATCAACAATTAGATCCAGTAAACCTTATCTCCCTCAAGGTCACAATACAATAATTAAACAGACATTGGAATCTCCCTCAAGGTGAAGGTCAAAATACTTTTCAATGTTTAAAACAATATGTCTGACAAATGAATAGCATCATAGTGAGGAGGACACAAGGATATAAGGATGTGAGCATGTGGATGTATGGGTAACAGAAAATATTGGAAAGCATCATCTAAAAATTAGAGAACAGTAGTGCATCGCAGTTATCTTGTCCTAGAGTGAAAAATAATAAATAGTGAATATTTAAAAAATAACTTTGGTAGTTGCTGCAAAGTGTACATCAAGATACCAAAGTTCATTATGCAACACACAAAGCTGGGAAGGAAGTATCATAGTTCCAGATAACATCAAACTTATTCCAAGATCATAACTACCACTTTTGGCATGAAGAGGTAGTTTTCTCTTAATTAACAAAATCTGAACTGCTTATTCAGCAATGCACAAAACTGCAAAGGCCCTCAAGCTTATAAATCTACAGCATTCTGTAATGAAAATATAAGAGTAGATGCAATCAATTAAAATTCCTTATGTTTAAAAATCATAGTACAATACACAAGATTCAACACATGCACAAATATTTATGGTAATTATTCGAGGTCAAACTGTATGCTTGAAAACTACCTGATAATTACAGAACTTCATCATTACTCTTAATATTTTAGGAATTTTTGAACCTACCCAGTATCCTTAATATTTTAGCATGTTTTAAGCCTACGCAAAAAAAAAAACCTTCAATTTACACAAAGTTAACTTGCCCACATTGAAGAGATGATAAATTATAAATGCTGAACATCATACTGAAATATTTAAAGAAAAATAATAAAATATAAATGTGTAATTTTCATTATCAATACAGTCATTAAAAGAGTACAGCAACCTGATGATATTTAATTATCACAATCCTGATTACCTTCATAGGTGGGCAAAATTATGAAGGTAATAAACGGGAAAATAAATTATGACACAAAATGAATGGAGTGTGGGTTCCTTATAAATAAAATCAATTTTAAATGAGGGAAAAAACTGCCTTCACTTCCATACTGTAAGTGTATTGCACTAAAATGCACAGTTTTTCCCACTACAAAAATAAAGAATGAGACAATTCTAATGCTGCACATATAATAAGGATGAACAATACCAACTCTACCTTCAAATACATAGTTTACAAAGAGATTAAATATTTCATGACTTGCTAATTCGGTATATTCCAAAAGTATAACAAAATATAGTATGATTAAATGACTCATGGAAATGTACATGGGGTAAAAACAAACATTTAAGATCACAAAAAAAGTATTAACACAGCTCTAATGCAGGAACTTAGGAAAATAATGAACCTTCTCCTATGAAGGAGTAAAACTGACTTTTGTAATGCATGCCATCCCCTACACTCAACTCCTTCTTAAAGTTAAAAAGAAAGCACTAAAACTATAGATATGTAATGTTCAAAGGGATTTAGAAAATGACAGGCAAGAAATGGCTTCTCTAGATGTACCATTTACCAACTCCTTTGATAATTAAAATTTAATCAGACAAAAAATAAAAATCATGCATTAACCCCACATAAAAAAAAACCTTGTTTTTAGGACACACTTCCTCTTAACTGCAAATAAAACACAGCAATGCTAAATAAATTCCATGATGCAACTATCTAGCAACAGTTAGCAAATGCTAAGCATTGAGTACTGGATTTACAAGTCAAGTGCAGTACAGTATATCCTTTGATGGCCCAAGAACTTTTGATGCCATGTCAGTGCCTACAACTTGGGAAAACAGGTGTGCTTAGGATCACCAGTTAAAAACCCATAAGGCAGTTGGGCTAGCTGAAGCAGAATAATGTTGGAGATGTCAAATGCTAACACCTTCATCCTTTAACAATTTAAAGTGGGACTGGAGCATCAGCAAAACAGATGTTAACAGGAATTGGATGCAAAGCCTTAACACAACTGCTGCAATGATCAAGTCAAGTCAGTAAGAAACAGGATGTCCGCATTAAGGATTCTTTACAACTAAGGAGAAACACTAAAATGAAAATTGCATGGAATGGCAATTTGCAATATTCACAGTGATACACACCAAATTCCATCTGAGGCCCATGTGTAAGTGTCATCTCAACTTTATTTTACTTATAAAGCACAGAAAACAATGTGAATTTCCTGGCTTTGAACTACAAGGAACATATTTAAGAAGTGAACCAACAGAACTTCTGACAGTGCTTCTTAAGACAAATTTCTTCAAGGGTTAGAAGACATGGTGGTGGTGATCAGACAGAAGTCCAAGGACTATGTACTTATGTTATGTTTGGATTCTTCTAAATTCATGCTCCAATGGGATGGACTTTGGACAGTCTATTAATGTGAAAGAAAGCATGCACTCAAATTCTATCTCATCTGAAGTTTCTGAAGTATCCTCATGCAATTTATACTCTTAAAAGTGAAGGCCATTAGAATGGGCAACCTGATGCTGCTTTCTAGCAAAGATCAGATGAAACCAAGAAAGAGGATGCAAATGGTAGAAAAGGGTGCTGCTCAATAAAGGAAACAGACATGCCCCTTACAGGAAAAGGTTAGGTTATGAACCTGAAAAAACAGAAGCATGAAGACTGCCAAACCTTGGCAGCAGGTGAAAAGAAAAAGCCAATGAACTATATTATTTGAAAACAACCAATTACACCAGAATAAAAGAGGTCTGGTACGTTTTACAAGGTTGCCTAAAAGGAGAAGGAATTCTCCTCTGAGATTAAAAAGAAATTGACCAAAAATGATACTCAAAGAAAAAAGAGAGAGATACAAACCTACACTTGATGGGGGTCAGGCAGAAAATGCAAAAGGACGGAAGAGAGTCTAGAGAACCCATTTCACGTCTAGCCCCATGATAGGAAAAGGTGATGTAAAAATGTCTGTGTTGATGATGATACACCACTTCAAAGTTCTATGCAACTAGTTCTCTTCTCTTTCGATCTAAAAAAGATGTCTGTATAAATAATTTCTGCTGCTGATGACTGCTAGTGCTTTGCCCCTTATGTCATTTTTTTCATGCTGTTCGACCCTGGCTGAAATTGACCACAGTCAGTTAACAATCAGGTAGTTGATTCACTGCTTTGCTCTTTGCATATTGGTTACTTTTCTGTAGCATGGATTCTTGCTTGCTGTTGAGTAGTGCCTGCCCGAAGTGACCGAAAAAAGTTCAGTTTTTTCTATGTAACTTTAGCTTTATCTTTTGGATAAGTGTTGCTCTATATACTTGGCTCAATTTCAAGATATAAAATTAGCCTCATTACTTTTTTTGGAACTTTATGCACAGCTTATTATTTATGAGTTTTATAATTCCAATTTCTGGTACAATAAATCCATGATTTAGCATATCCTCAATTTAGCACAGGCATTACAGTTTGCCAAATTAATTCAATTTAGGAGAAAACCATCCCAAATTTACCATATACAAGAGATGTTTGCCAACTCCTTTCACAAAATGATGGGGGTTGCAGTGAGGTGACTAAAATACACCATATACTACTGCATCATATGTTGAAAAGTATTTTATAAAATGTGTGTCATTTTCACTGGAAAAGTTTCTTGCTAGTGCATGATGGCTTGGCCTAAAGTAAAGAAGTTCATCCAACTGAGCTCTGTGTATAAACTGTAAAGCAGTTTTGATACTGAGGGCAGTGAAACATGGAAGTGATGGGTTAAAAAATCTAATACTGTAAAATAAGATATGGCTAGTTCAAAAAAGTTTTCTTATCAATAAAATAAAATAAAAAATAATATCAAAACATTACAGTATATCTTGGGAGGAGAATGTTCTAGTAGTTGTGTTAGGTATCATCTGCAATGTAATGACAGTATTTTCTTTACTTTTATTAATATTGTCAATAAGTTATAGGCTTAAAATTACCATATCAGTAATGTACAGTCTGTGAGAAAACTTAATATGAAAGAAAGATGCTTCCAGTAACCACCAAGCAGATTACAACTCATTTTGGACTATAGAGGCATCATAAATTCTCAAACCATACAACATACCTACCAATAATGCTGAAAACACCTTTAATAACTTTACAATTACAGCATCACCTACTTAATGTTGAAAGACAAGAGAGAGAGAGAGAGAGAGAGAGAGAGAGAGAGAGAGAGAGAGAGAGAGAGAGAGAGAGAGAGAGATTTTAGGCTATGCATTAGTAACCCCACTCAAGAAATCCTGACTATGACCCTGCAAACACATACAAAATGATAACAGAGAGAGAGAGAGAACTTTAGGCATTTGCAACCCCATTCAAGAAATCCTGGCTATGACCCCGTACACACAAAGTCATATGGATACGAAAGTATGTAGTTATTATGGTAGCTACAAGCTCCACAAAACATCAGCAGACAAACGCACCAACACAAATCTTGTGTAGCATATACATTAATTTTTCATTATCATTCCTCAATGAAATATTGCATTACTACCCCATTTGATAGCTTATAAGGTCCTCCATAAACATTATTATACTTTGAAACAAAACTGTTATGAAAAAAAGTTCAATGTTTCGAGTCACTGAAAATCAACAAATTCAGAATATTCCAGCATGAGATGCAGAGAATAAATTTCTGCTGTACAAACGCTGTTTAAATCCACTGAAATATGAACATTGGCCAATTATCGGCCAATACTGACATGCAAGAAAACAAATTTTAAGAAAAATTGGAAAAACTCAACATAAAATCAATTTGCAAAACGCAGCCATTCTTTTCAACAAAACATTTTTGAAAGAGGGTCTACTTCCTTCTTGTGCTTACCACCTCCTAATAATTATTACCTTGACAAGATATTTGTAAACATTTTGTCTTACGTCAACTCCTTACTTGATAAATGCCAATATCTTATTTTGAAGTACTGTATATACTTCAAAACTTTTGCAGGGGTGATGTTACAGTAAAAGAGCTTGAACCCAAGCCAAAGCTTAAACAGCAGAGAGTACTACAAAATACAGTAAAATGGTAGTTTACTCTTTTAATACCCAATAAAAAGGTCTTCAGAAATCTTCCAAGACTCAATAAAAATCATCTACTTTGCAAACAACCCATTGGCAGAAATGGTTCGTTAAATCAGAACATCTACTGAATGACTGATACCCATTTGGTAATATTCTGTTGCTTGTGGATGACTAAATTTTCAATTTGTTGAATTTTCTGTTAAGTGTGTGATACATCTTCATATACTGAGTGTTATCTATTGTTAAGTCACATAGTTTTCCCAACCACTATTGAACTGATGCCTAGATGGCTGTGGGGACAGAACAAAACAGAATGGATTTATCAGCTTCATCAGTAAAAAAAAAAGACCTATGAAACTATTGGTTTTTCATGATCTCTTATGTGTTGAAAAGACAAAATGCTTCTGCTGTGTAACCGATACAATTTGCAGTCTGCTCTTAGTAATGGCCATGTTGCTTACATGCAATTCTGATAAGAAAATGTTGTATAGACTGTTGCTTGCATTCCATTCAGACCTGTCTACTACACTGAAAGAGCAGAGTGCTATAAACTGATGTGTAAATCTCATGTGTTTTTGGATGATATTTTCAAACTGCCACTGAGACAACATGGATTGTTAGAGGTCAAGTATTATTCAATAAGAGTCACAGCCTGATCTAATGACTGTATTCCTAATTAGGGTTATTAGGAGATCAAGTTTTTTTTATAACAAAACGATTACAATACTTATAATTAGCCAAATGTTCATGGTCTTCTACTGTCCAGATGCACTCATTACTCTTAAAAAGATGATTACTGCTGGGTGTCTTTCCACCATTCAAAATACAGTATAGTACTTCTATTTATTTTCCCTTTACATTTCTTTCAGCATTATTGCTTTCACAGGCAATGTGTTTTTGGATTACTTTGTCTTTTATTTATGAAGAATTTCCAACTATAGACTATCATATGATATCAAACTTTGCATAAAGTTCGCCTTGATTCATTCTAAGTGAAGACCAAGTGATCATGGTTTCATTCAAGATCAAGTCTGCTTTCCAAAGTCCTTTTATATTTCAGTAGCTTGTATGATACAGTTAACTGACCAGTATATTGGTTGACAATCTTTCAAGCTGGCTTCATTCCCATCCTTGCCAAGTACTGTAGGTTCTCTTTGTATCCTACTCTTTGGTGAGGCTGTCATTAGTTTTTCACCTCTTCCTCAAACTTCTCTCTATTTGCAGGCTGATTTCCCTTTGGAACCATCTTGGGTTTATAGTCTGTTGACTTTGTCCTTAAGGGTTTTCAGCTGAGGATTTAAAGTAAGGACAAAAGTTAATAAACCCATTGTATTTCTGGTTATTCATTAATAATTACTTTTCTCTGCTCATTTATATATTTTTCTTTGATTTATTTTAATTATTTGGCATATAGTTTACTAATTAGCTTTTTTAGCCACTTAAAAATAACATAGAGATTGACCGGTGATGCACACATTTTACAGTTAAAAATAATATACAGAGTGATCGGTGATGCACATATTTTACAATAGTAAGTGCAGAGAATGACAAAGTGACCAACTTGATACCCACTCTTTTTTCAAAATTTTCCATAAAAAAATACAAGACCTTGCATTATCTTAATGGTTAGGTACAGGATGATGCCATCTGATGCCACTGAAAATTCCAAGGGATAACATCAAATACTCACAGCCATACAAAACTCAAGGAACTCGTGTGAAACAAAATCTCAGGAGCAACACAAAGAGAAGAAAAAATTACCTGCTGCATTGCATTCTGCCTCTTACTTTTCATCTATCCCCTTTTGTGTCTTCCAACTTAGCTGATCTTGAACTTACCTTGCTCTAAATTCCAACCTCACATTAAAAAATAATCCCTTCAGGTGAGCCAATGGAGAATTTTGGATTTGTGACTCAAGTCTTTTCAAAATAATAATAATAATAATAATAATAATAATAATAATCATAATAATAATAATAATAATAATAATAATAATAATAATAACCACCAAGATCAGCATACAGTATTTCAATTACTCACGGTCTGCCCTGACCACCCACAAAGCTTCTGTTAATATATAAATGAACCAAAAACACAAGTATTTGCAAAGGAGTAGTTGAAAATTTTGTCACTATTACTACAGGAAAAGGGATATATATATGCAACATGTGAATGATATAATCAGGAACCGACTTAATTTCCAAGCATTATAACTGCAAGTTTAAAAACAAGTTTATCTCACCTCCAAGCCACAGATCTATGAGAAAACAAATCAACCTATAATTATGAAATTATTTTTTATACTGTTACATATTGAAATGATTTATGAAATTTAAATACTAATTAAAGTACTTTCTAGACTTGTACTACATAAATTTCATGAAGGCTTTACTTGACCTAAAGATGTTATTATCATGGCTGATTTACAGTAAGAAAAATCAAGAAAAAATACCTAAAATCACCTATGCGCATGAGGAAAAAATTGAGCCAGAAAAAACTTGCCACTGGTTTTTCTCTGGAAACAAAAAGAAATAGCAATAATGGAGGTCAGGAAAGATATACAGATACCATAAAACTATGAAAAACCTCAGGACAGAAACACATCAATAACAATATGAGAATTCTGAATATAAGAGATAATACCATTACAGTGGTCAGCTTACATTAACAAGTTCAGCATTTATGTACAGCATGCAGCAAAAGTGTGTGACCCGATTTCAAGTGATTTTCATTCAAAGTCTCTAACTGGCAACTCTTACCTTCTCCACAATTCTAATGACGCTAAGTTGCAACAACAAAACATTTTGCAACTTTGCTCAAAAAAGTTACAGTTCACTAAGCATGGTTTTAAAGTATCAAATAAGGGATTTTGACAAAGGAAAAATCTCTTTCTGGGGGGAAGACCTGTGTCACCCGGTGAAATTGCCACTTAGCACACATTTCTAGGTAAATTTATTGCTAAACATACCAGAGAAAACTAAATGCAATGCTGGGGTTATTACCCCCAGAGCGAGCGCCATAAAATGGAGTCGTATAGGAAAGGGTGAGTGTTGTCACTACCACAGGCCTCTGCCCTGTAGATATTCCCAATCTCAAAATCCCCCAGGGTGAGGTGCCGTAACAACGCCCGCACCAGGTCCCCGACTACCAACAACTCAGCCGCCATCTTGGCATTCCAGGTTAGCAACCCCCCCAAGCTTGGTATTTTACCCGGGGGGGGAAAAGAAAGGAATAGTGGCGGGTCACCGGGTGACACAGGTCTTCCCCCAGAAATAGATTTTTCCTTTGTCAAAATCCCTTTTCTGGGCTTTGACCTGTGTCAGCCGGTGAAATCATAATAGAGAATTAAACATACCAGCTTGGTGAAGGCCTTGTAAAACTACTGTGATGGAAAGAAATAAAACAATTAGTAAAAGTGAGTTTTAATTACCCAAGCCAAAAAATTTTTAATAACATGAGAATAACTAGATAGGGGAACCATGCCCCAAAGTAAACATGATATAGAGAATAACTAGATAGGGGAACCATGCCCCAAAGGAACATGATATTGAATATCAGTAGGGGAACCATGCCCCAAAGGAACATGATATTGAATATCAGAACACAGTATAAATGACTAAATACTAACAAATTGGAAAATTAGACAACATGTAATATGGTCAGGAGACAGGCTGTGAGGCATGCCTGACCCAGAGAAGACGGTAAGGGGAGTAAACGAGGGAGGTAGGTGAGAGGGAGAGTGACAGAACAGTTAGGAATGTATAGTGAGATCAGTCAGTGGAAGGAACAATGTTTCCTGCCGCCACTGTGGAAAATTTTAGAGCCTCTGGTGATTTGAGGTAGTGGCGTTTGAACACTAAAGGTGATTTCCAACCCGTATATTTTTTGAGATCGTCAAAATTCATATGATGGAAATAGTTAGTGGAGGTGGCCACTGCCCTGATATCATGAACCTTAGGGACTGAATCTGGGTTAGCTTGTTCAATAAAGTACAAGATTTGTTGTCTGATGGCCTTCAGAGAAATAGTTCCTCCACTTTCTCTCACAAAAGAGGACCTGAAGTTATATTAGAGGTTCTGTCTAAGTAAGCCTTTAAAGTAGCATGATGAGGTGGTGAAAATTGCATTGGCAGCGTTGTCTACTAAACGAGCAACTAAAGCAACAGGACCTAGGAATCCCAGTGTCCATGTGAATCAAATTGAGGGTACGTCCAATGTTTGTTTGATGGAGGACACACCGGAAACTATGGAGGTTGCAACTGTACGAGGAAATGCTGGATCATGGGGCAGCAAGAAGAGGGAATCCTATTCTTCTCGTAAATTTAAGTGCTGTTATTGTAAAATGACACATGTGGGTGGATGGAAAGCATGTGCACGAAGGAGAGATGAAAATCCTGCTTGGTACCCTCCCCAGGTTCAAAGAAGAAATTTTCAGTGAGGACTGCTCCACACGGGAGCTCGGAGCAGTCTGTACAAATGAATTCTACTTCCGCTTTCCAACGCACTGTGGCTTTGGTGCAGCCAAAGGTGAAGGGTCAAATGAGATATCGGCATGTGCTCTCCAGCCGAGCAGCAACTCGGGTATTGAAAAGTATTACAAATTACTTTACTGTGGAGATGATGAAAACTAAGTATAATGCTTTTGGTGGACACCGAAGTGATTATTCTTTAGTTTCTGAGGATATCTTGAATGATGCTCAGAAATCTCGTCAGCTCGAGTAATATTACAGCTTATGGAGCGAGCAGTGAAGAACTTCAAATTGAGGGAGAAATTCTGATGGATGTAAAGCTAGGCAAAACCATAGTGAGACAACATAGGTTCATTGTGGTATCTAAACTTGTTACTAGAGTGATACTTGGGATGGACTTGTGGATAAAAGTTGGCACAGTCACTCTAGATTTGACAAAAGGGAGGTTGCGAGTGGATTAAAAAAATTTATCATTGCCATTGAATACTGGGGAAAGGACACAATCACATAAATCATGCTCTGATGGAGTGGTGAAGCTCATTGTTAGAGCTGAGAATGCAGTTGTGATACCTCCTAGGACAGAATTATTTATATGCTGCTCAGCTGATGGGATGGTTCCAGATGAGCAGTATCTGTTGTGTCCCTGACGCCCTGAGGGTTCTCCGGTTGCCCCTCCTCATTGCTGCATCCAAGGTTCAATCAAGAAGAAAATGTATGTGAGAGTTGCAAATGTATCGGATAAACATTTAAACTGTGCAGAGTGGAGAGGAGATCGGGAACTAGAGCCCAGTGTGGTAGAATACGACGGCAACCATAGCCTTTTAAGTTCAATTGAGGGGAAAAGAGGAAATTTCATCGTTGGAGAGTCACTTACTTGTGAGCAGAAAGAGGAAATGGACAAGGTACTTCATGAGTTCAAGAATGTTTTCTATAATGGAGGCCCACTGCCGCTGGTACAGGTAGGGTGGAGCACACAATCAGAGTTAACCCAGATTCAGCACCAACAGCAAAATAGACCGCGGCGGTTGTCACTTGCTTTGGAGGCAGAAGTCAAGAAGGAGCTATGCAAACTTCAGGATATGGGTGTAATAAAGAAATCATGTAGCCCTTGGGCAGCTCCTATTGTTTGCGTCGTCGAGCTGATGGAAGCTCGGTTGGCTATTGATTATAGGGGAGTAAATAGCGTGTCCCAGCCAGCAACATTGCATCCATTCCTGTGGTCGAGGATCTTCTTGATAGACTTGGTCAGGCAAAATACTTTTCAGTGCTTGATGCAAAGTCTGGATACCATCAGATGCCTCTTCGGAAGGAGGATTGTGAGGTCTCGGCCTTTGTAGTCCCATGGGGGCAGTTTGAATGGCATGGTAGAACTCCTTTGGTCTGAAAGGGGCAGGTTATACGTTTCAACGGACGATGGCTACAATACTCAGTGATTGCAACTATACGGATGCATTGTGTTATCTCGACCACATACTGGTCTGGGGTTCAACATGGAAAGAATACATAGCAAGGCTCAGAAATGTGTTGAGCAGGATTCGTGATGCTGGTCTTGCACTAGCCCCGAATAAGTGTAAATTTGGGGTGCGTGAAGTGGAGTATCTGGGTTCCGTGGTTGGTGATGGCATGCTTCGCATTAGTGAGCAAAGAGTTCATCAACTGAGGGATCTTCCTAGGCCTTTGACTGTCAGGCAGTTGCGTCAGGCCATTGGGGCATTTTCTTATGTGCAAAAATGGATTCCAGGGATGTCACAGACTGCTAAGCCCCTGTATGAGGCTTTGGAAAAAAATCCACACCAGAAATTGCATTGGTCGGTCGAGATGGTTGAGGCTTTTGAGAGGTTAAAACCAGGTAGCAAATGCTGTGGCACTCCATCTTCCTGACTATAGTAAACAGTTCGTTTTGATTACTGATGCAAGTGATGTTGGAGCAGGAGCAATGTTAGCCAACAAGTCAGCATCCAAGGAACTGTTACCAATTGCCTTTTACCACCATACATTCTCCAAACCGAGCAGAGGTATTCAGCGACGGAAAAGGAATTACTGGCGGTTATCCTGGCAATAAACAGGTTTCGATGTACCTCTCCTCTGCACCGCTTGATCTGATAACGGACCATCAGGCATTAAGATGGCTAAACACCCTGGATATTAGAGAAGAGAGAGGACGTCGAGGGAGATGGATTGAAACAATTCAGCAGTTTGACACAAATCCAATTCATAAAAGTGGTCGACTGCTGTGATGTCCATGGCTGATTATCTGTCAAGAGTTGGTGCTGATGGAAATCTGGTATCGCATATTGCAAGTATAGCAGTAGGATCTTCTCAGCAGTGGGCCACAGCATTTGTGGATCCCAATGAAATGTTAGAAAAACAGCACTGCGATGAAGGGATCAGGAAGTAGTGAACTTTATGAAAAATACGAGTTCACCGGGATGTGTGTCAGAGGAGAATGAGCTTGCCAAATATGGTAACCGTTTAGGTATTACTAACAATGGAATTCTGTGTTATATAAATTATAAAGGAAGACGCTCACAAGAACATCCCTATGGCGTGAAAGAAGAGTGGCTACCTGTAATACCTAAAGATATGAGACTCTATGCACTTCAAATGATTCATGACAGTCCAATGAGTGGTCACATGGGTCGTGGATCGAACATGGGAAAGAGCTCGAAGAATTTCTGGTGGCCTCGCATGAAGGCAGATGTCCATGCACATGTCAGTAAATGTGAAGCATGTGGGAGTAACAAAAGATCGAAGCATCCAGGAAGGCCCTTTTCAGAACCGCGAGCTCCCGGAATACATGAATGAACAGGTGCAAGTTGATTTCATGGGTCCGTTTCCCATTTCATCATCACATCCATATCGTTATATCCTTCAAATGCAAGACATTTTGACTCGCTATGTTGTTTTGGTACCTCTTGAGGATTGTTCAGCAAAAACAGCAGTGGATACTCTAGTTGAAAGATGGATTTGCATGTTTGGGGTGCCCGTGTCATAACGCCGGATAGAGGATCACATTTTACGGCTGATATCTTCAAGGCAGTGTGTAACCTGTTTGGAATTAAGCAGGATTTTGGTTCTCCTTACCATCCAAGAAGTCAGGCTCAGGTAGAACGTCAAAATCAATCATTAGACAACGTTCGTTGCATGTGCCACAATAATATGGATCTTTGGCCTGAAATGATACCCAGGGTACAATTCTCTCATAATACAGCTGTAAATACTACGACTACATTTACTCCACATGAGCTCATCTATGGGACTCGCCCGACGTCCAGAGGAGATTCTAAAAAGGAAACTTGCAAAGATGAGGATTATCAACCGGGCTCTTTGGGTAATGCAGCAATCGCAGAAAGATTTGTGAGAGAGAAAGTAGATAAAATTGAGAAAACTATTAAGGTCTTTGACGGAACAAGACTGCAATGGCACAACAGATTAGGAATAACCAGCGGAAGTCTTACGGCAAAGCTTTCAAAGTTGGAGATTTGGTTGATTGAAGTTATCGACAGCCGAGAGACGCCATTGTGGAGGTGGTAAACTTGCACCATATCTTTCAAGAAATATAGAGTTATAGAAATACTTCGTGGTGGCTGGACGTATAAATTAACCCCAGCAGAGACTATACCAGACGAAGTAAAAATAAGACATTTTGACGAACTGGAGAAGGCCCTGTAAGCAAATATTCATGGGAAACGTGATTGGCTGATCATTCAGATAAAGAAGTCATCAGAATAGAGTCAGGATTGAAGTAATTCAGAAGGAATACGCCGATCTACTCAGGAGCGCCATCCTCCAAGTCGTTTGCAGGTGGATCCCAGTAAAAGATCCTATGAATCGGAAGAGGAGGAATTCTGGGATGAATGTTCTAACAGCGAAAATGAGTTAGAAGACGATCAGAATTGCTTATAGTAATGATAATGCTCGTCTTGATAAATGCAACATGTTAAATGGCAATTATTTATTTTGTTATTATATTCTTGTATTATTTAGTAAATTTATTTTATTGGCATTCCGATTTATTCATATATTGTCTCATAAATAAGAAGGGGAGTGAGATAGTTTGTATACTTAACTGTCTAACGATTGTTATTCTCCAAGTAATATTCATATAACTGTTATGCTAATTATTGCTGTAATAGTTCTTAACTGCTTTTGCTGTTAACTATCATAATTATTGTTTACTTCCTGTATATACTATTTCTCAGTATTCAGTACTGAACTGTATCTTGTACCGTGAGGTTTGGATAATAAATACCAAAAGGAACCGCTGTGTTTGTCAAACCATGACTAATGACAGGTCTTGTGGAAGGGGACAACCTTCCATGGGGACCACCTATCTCATGGATCTTCATTTTTAGCGAGAAACTTGAGATCTGGGGCTAACAGAACTTCTCCTGACCGGAGGAAATCAACATGGTTCGGTTCTCTAGATAGAGCTGACAGCTCAGAAATTCTAGCACCTGAAGCTAAGCTAATTAAGAATAAGGTCTTCCTTAACAGACTCAAGAATGAACAATTCTGATTATCAGTATCTGATGCTAATTTAAGAACGTCATTTAAGAACCAGGAAACCATGTGTGGACGGGTTGCTGGTCTCAAACGAGCGCATGCTCTAGGAATTGATGAAAAATAAGAATCAGTTAAGTTAATATTAAAGCCATGCAAAAATATCTTTCTTAAAGCTGATTTGGCTGTGGTAATGGTACTAGAGGCAAGACCTTTATCGAACAATGACCTGAAGAACGAGATTGCAAGGTTCGTGGTCATTTCTGTAGCTTCAGATTCTTTCAGGAATAGGGCTAATTTCTTGACTGCTGAGTCATATTGTCTGAGGGTAGATTCCCTTTTGTCTGATTCTAGGAACAATGTATTAATGGGATCAATATTAGCCTCTCTCTGAGCTGCAAATTTCATGAAATCCACAAAGCTAGGGCACCTTGGACTCTTGAGGAAGCGGACACAGTCCGAGTTTGTACTATTTGTGTCAATTTTGGTCTGGGGATCTGTATGCACCGGAGCTTCAGTTCTAGAAGAAGAGGAAACCAGTTGCTCTTCGGCCAGTTGGGCGCTACCAGAGCCACCCGACCCTTGAATGTCCTGAGCTTGTGTAAGACTTTCATCAACAAGTTCACTGGAGGAAACAGGTAGATCCTCTGCCACTTGTTCCAATCTATTGACATCGCATCTGTGGAGTGAGCCACAGGGTCCAGGTTGGGGGCCACATAACAAGGAAGTTTGTGGTTGCTTTCTGTGGCAAACAGATCTACCTGGAGACCTGGGACCTGGCTGCAAATCCATTCGAATGATGTTTTGTCCAGGGACCATTCCGACTCCAGCGGAGTTGTTCTGGACAGAGAATCTGCAATGACATTCCCAACTCCCGCCAGATGGGTAGCTGACAAATGCCACTGGTGCTTGTTTGCTAGGGAGAATATTGCTATCATTACTTGGTTGATCCGGCTCGATTTGGAACCTCCCGTTTATACAATGCACCACTACCGCACTGTCCAAGACTAGCCTTATATGGATTAGTCTGGTTGGACGGAGCTTCTTTAAGGTTAGAAAGACTGCCATTGCTTCGAGAACATTGATATGGAACTGGCGGAACAGAGTGGACCATGTTCCCTGCACTTTTTTGTGTTCGAGAGTATCCTCCCCCTCCGCTCAAAGAAGCATCCGTGTGAATCACTAATGGCGGAGGGGGAACTGGAGCGGTACTGACTTTGATAAGCACTTGACTGTTGTCCAGGGCGAGTCTCTTTCCTCAGTATTTGCGGAATTAAGGACACCTTGTCTCTGAATCTGATGTTGGCACGTCTCCGCCACACTCTGTTTATGTCTTTCAGTTTGGCTTTCAGGAGTAGATCCGTCAGTGAAGCAAACTGAAGGGAACCTAAGACCCTTTCTTGGGTACGGCGGGAAGCTTTCCTGTTCATGAGGAATTGTCTGGTTGCTTTGGCTATTTCTTTCCGTTGGCTGGCGGAAGAGATAGTTTGTGTGAGCAGGTCTCACTGGATTCCCAACCACTGAAAGCGGCTCTCGAACTAGGCGGGATTTCTCCTGTTTATTTGGAAGCCCAGAGATTCCAGAAAACCGATTACTATAGTTGTTGCTTTCCGACATTCGCTGGCGTTGGGTGCCCAAATTATCCAATCGCCCAGGTATGCGGCTAGCATGATGCCTTGAGACCGTAGTTGCTGAACTACTGTATCTGCCAGTTTGGTGAAAATTCTGGGGCTATGTTGAGCCCGAATGGCATGACTCTGAACGAGTACGCTTGCTTTCCTAGTCTGAACCCCAGGTAAGGAGAGAACCTTCTCGCAACCGGGACGTGATAATAGGCGTCTGAAAGATCTATAGAGGTTGTTACGGCTCCATGGGGAAGTAGGGTCTGAACCTGCGAGATTGTGAGCATGCGAAATTTGTCGCATTGAATGTATAAATTGAGACGAGACAAGTCTAGGATTATTCTTTGTTGACTGGAGCCTTTCTTCGGAACGCTGAACGGTCTGCCCTGAAACTTCAAGTGCCTCGCTTTCTTTATAGCCCTCTTTTGCAGCAGGTCCTTCACGAAGTCCTGGAGGGCTTTGGATGGTGATTGATGGAACCTGACTAGTGGAGGAGGGCCTCTGCTCCAGCTCCAACCCAGGCCCTTGGAGACTATGCTGTGGGCCCACGGACTGAAGGTCCATTGGTCCCGAAAAATGATACAGCCTCCCACCTACCTGAGGAGTCTCACTGGGCGGGAGATGGTCTGCCTCCTGCTGCCTTGGCCCCCCTCCCTCGGGAGATGGAGCGAGACGCCGACTCTGCCTCTAAAAGAGCCTCTGGCTCTCTTCCCCTGGCATTTCGGTTAAATGTTCGAAATGCCCCATGACTTTCGTCAAATGAGGCATTGAACGCCGGAGACGTTACGTATGTGGGGAGGCGGCGTGTGCTGGGCTGGTTGAACCAGCACATACTGTGGCTGAGGCTGAGCCTTAGAGGTTGAAGGCTGGCCAGCTGGAGAGACCGGAACAGCCTGCAGCAACGTCTGGGTAGGAGGGTTTTTGAATTTCTTGAACCTCTTCCCGGGTCTGGGATGAGGTCCGCGGACTCCGTTGACTTCCGCTGTAGGGGAAACCCCAGCGCAGCGGAGACTTTGGTTAGTCCTGGTAGCTTCGGTCGGGACTGCATCTACCTCTTCCTGGGGGAAGAGATTAGCCCCCCCAGATGGAGCTCTTCATCAGCCTGTTAGGCTCGTGCCGAATAGAAGCTGCCGTGAAGATGTGTTTCCTGCAGTTCATCCGAGCCGTTATGAAATCGTATAGGTCCTGCTGGAACCCCGCCAGTAGGGATTTAGTCAGGACCTGAAAGAGGGCTTCTTCATTATAGACAACCGCAGTTGCCTCCGCCAAAGTCAAGGAATGAAGGGACCGACTTAACTTGCCTTTGGTATCAGCTTCAGCCTTCAGGAGAGAATCCGGGATTTTCGGAAGCTGCTCGCTGAAGAGGGCAGAAGCACAGTCGGGGTCAAGCCTACCCACCGTAAAGGTGGCCGGAGCTCTCTTCCAAAATTCAGAATCTCTGGGGAAGACTAGAGAGGTGGGATCTGTCTCCCGGAGTTGTGGAAGGGGCTTGCCCTCAGTGCCTCCCTGACTGGTAAGCTGGGCTACCTTAGTCGTGGGGATAATATCTCCCACTGAGAACATCGTAAACGAACCCTTGACAGGGATAAGTTTCGTGTTCTCAGCTCCCCCACTCTGTAAGCGTGCGCAACAGAGTGGACTGAGCCTGGTCCCTTGGAAAGATGACGGTTTCTTTCGGGACCTTGTCCGATCTAATCCAGGCTTCCTCGGTAAGCCTGGCATAACCTGGGAAGGGGGCAGTAAGCCAGGTGGGAAGAACTCCAGTTCCTCCAACCTGCAGTACCCAGACCTTCGATGGTAAGGGTGTCTTCATGCTGAGGCACATAAAGAGCCAGGCGCCAAGGATTTCCCTTATCGAAGGGGGGAAGACTGGAAGCGTCCGGAACAGCCAAGGGTTGAGCGACTGCCCCACCGCGCATAAACCCTGAGATCAAGCTCTCCTGGCTTTTCACCTTCTCTGCTAGGGATTTAACAGAGGCGTTTGAAGTCTTCAGATCGGAAGACAACTGGGAGGAGAGTTGGGTCAACTTCTCTTCCACCCTCTTGTAGAACTTCTCCATAAGAAGTTCAGCAAACGACTCTGGGTCAAAGGAAGGACGAGGGGGACTCGCCTTACTCTGCTTGGATCTAGATCCCTTTGCAGAGGGGGGGGGCTTGCTCGTGGACGGCACGGGGCTAGGGGCCCGTGACGACTTTCAGGGAGCCCCGGAGCGCTTCTGGGGTTTAAAGGATTTTGACAAGGTCTTCGTTTTCACTGATTTTACCTTGGGGACAGTAGACCTTGACCTGTCCTCAAGGTAAGAGGATTTCCCAAACCCTCTGAAAGAAGAAACGGAAGAGGAAGGAGAGCTGAAGAGAGGATCGGAAGTTTCTGCCTCACTTACCCCCTTACCTTGGTCCGGGTCGACGTTCATAGGTTCCAGGTTGAGGTTGATCGCCGCAACCTCCTCCGCTACCTCTCCGCAAATGGCCACTTCGTGGGAGGGTTCCGTCATCTCCCGGATCCCAGCGATCAAGGGGGCGGCTACTTCCACCGGGACGGATGCTGAGACCCAGGCGCCGGGTAGAGGATACTGCATATCTCCTCGACAGCACGTAGGGTTTCCCCAACCCGACGTTCTCTCCCGGCCACTGACCCAGGTCTTGAGGGTCAGCAGCGAAGAGTCGCGGGAGCTGCGGTCGGCCTGAAAGAAGGAGATTGCTAAGAAACGAAATCTCCAACTGTCATAAGTATATCAAAAAGTCATAAACTCAAGAAAGAACAATGGTTGGGGAACATGTGGCTTACCGACTCGTTCAACACTTGCTCGTAGAGAGCGTAGCAGACCTCACATCCGTCGGGGTGCCAGACGATCAGGTCCCCGACATGAACTGCGCAGCCGGAGTGGGACCGACACACTTCGTGTCCACAAGCCTGTTGCAGGACCGCCGTGCACCGCTGCTCCTAACAACGAACCATCTATAATGGAAAGATGATACATGAGTATGCTAATAAGGCGCGCCAGAGTAGGGTGCCGGAGCAGGGCCTTAATTTATGAAGGATTGACGGAGCATGCAATGGTCTGGTCAGACCCCGCCGGAAAGATTCCGGCAACAAGGGGTATAACTAACATACATGCGTAAAGCGATAAGGACCGCCGGAGTAAATCCGGAGAACTAGGGGTCCAAAGTGTGAACATGCCTCATAAACAAAATAGTAGATTTACTAATACCCCGGACACGGTCCGTAGAGGTAAGGTGATATACAGCACAAAATGATTAACCTTAGTGTTTGCCAAAAAACAACAGATATGATGCATTGGTTATAAAATTCCGCTTAGTGCCGGGGGAATCGAGTTACACCATACATATGGTGGCAGCGGAGGAGGCGGGGTCAGCGCCGTCCATCCACGCACCATACCCACCGGAGTGGTAACAACAGTGAGAGGGTAACGGGAGACCCGACAGCACGGCGGAAGTAAGATCTGGCAAAGTCAAGATAGATACCCAGGGGAGTTGGTCGATGTTCCAGATATAAAGAACAGGGAACAAAACAGGGACAACCAAGCTAGCAGAAGAGTGGACATCGAGACGGAGGCCAGTCTGGTGGATAACGCTAACTGGATACCGCATTAACTCTCCACAGGGTGACGGACTAAACAGGACGACAACCCCGGGCAGGGAGAGACACAGTCACGCTCTGATGCTAGGGAAGGGTAGGGGATAAGCAAATGGAGGAACCTACAACAGCGGCCAGAGAGTGGGTGGACACCCCCCGGACGCCGATAGCAACCCTCCCCCCCCACAAGGCATCTATCATGGGAGAGCGACAACCACAGGGGGGGAGGGGGAGAATACCAGGGTACACTCCAAAGCTAAAAAGGATGCAAAGAGGTGGTAAACAACAGTGGTGGCCAGGAGTGGGGAAGCATCCCCCAGACACCAGAAGAACTCCTCATAGGGTGCCGATCAACAGAGATTGGCGACCCTGGGAAAGGGAGAACTAGTAAGAACCACTCAATGCAGAGGAAGGGGTAAAGGAATGTTAGGCTAGCGACATGGAAAACGGGGTTAGGCTCAGAGCACCTCGACCCCAGGCACGCTTCATGATGTACAGAAGACAGCCAAGGGTGGAAGGGAGGAAGGAGGGGGAGGAGGGTGGGAGGGGGAGAGGGGGACCCACGAAATCAGGATGTCAGCCCGACATCGACGGCTCGGATAGGAGTAGGCTACGAATAAGAGGGCCCTCGCTATTCCAGCTTAACCTTACTAGGACTCAAGAGTCCAGTTGGAAGGCCAAAATAGGAGAGGGGGAAAATACAGGCCTAATATCTCTCATCCGAACCAGACGACATCATCAGGAAGGTACAGAATCGTGAAACTCTCCTACTCACCCACCCCTCCCTCCAAGCCTCAAGGGAGGAGCAAAGAGCCGCAAAAGGTAGCCTAACTTCCTAGGCTAACCTGGCGAAGCCGACCAGCGACCAGAAGGCTAGCCTAGGAGAACAAACACAGGAACTATCAGACTAGGGTAACACTAAAGGTTAACCAAACAATGAAATATATAATATAATGTACATCCGTACAGAAAATAAATTAATAATGAAAGACACATGTAGAAGGGGTGGTCCAAACCAAATCGATATGAGGCGGATGGTGAAAAATGGCGACCCTTACGATCAAGCGTAAACAATATTAATCCAAAAATATCAATGTCATCCGTTAACATATAAAAAGTAAAATTAAATAGCATAATCAGCACCATCTCAGGGAATATACCCGAGAGCTGAAGGAGGAGAGGGTCCCAGGATAAAATGGAATTATGATCACAAAGGCGAGAGGGGGGAAATCTCATAGTCTAAGAGAGGAGTGGACCCGCGCCTCCCCAGGGAAGGGGTAATTCGGAATAACAAACCCTGACAACGAGGAGTAATAATGAAAATATGTAAAAAAACACACATAAAAACTATTAATTACAAAAAGGGACAGAATCATCACTATTAAACCACACAAAGGACTGAAGGTCACGTGTGGTCAGAGAGAAGCGGCCAAGACCGGCGTTTTATTCAACCCCTAATTATTGAATTAGAGGTTAAATAAAGAGCCTCAAAACGCCAAAAAAACAAACTGGAGATGGTACTCAACTTAGGTGAAGAAAAATCCTGGCTGGAAGACATAATGTCACACAGAAAAAGGGCCAAAAAGCACACCAAAGAAAAACAACGACAAGGCGATGGCGCGTGCTAACATGGAATGACAAGATGGCGGCTGAGTTGTTGGTAGTCGGGGAGCTGGTGCGAGGCGTTATTAACGGCACACCCACTTTTTGGGGATTTTGAGATTGGAATATCTACAGGGCAGAGGCCTGTGGTAGTGACAACACTCACCCTTTCCCTATACACGACTCCATTTTATGGAGCTCGCTCTGGGGTAGTAACCCCAGCATTGCATTTAGTTTTTCTCTGGTATGTTTAGCAATAAATTTACCTAGAAATGTGTGCTAAATGGCAATTTCACCCGGCTGACACAGGTCAAAGCCCAGAAATATATTTTTTATCACAATATCAGCTAGATCATTATAAAACATTAACACAGTAATTTTTAATTATGGTAGATATGAAGAGACATAAATATTTAATGAATTTGACTTTTTAGCCACCATAGTAATGTATTTAAAGTCACGAACGTATCGGAGATGTAGTTGTGGGCGTGGTCTAACCAGACATCAAATGTTTAAATGGTCAGTTTGCCTTCCCTCGCTTTACCTGTAGGCCAAGTCGCGCTTCTCGGTTATATAATTCTTAGTAAGCCTATAGGCCTATGAAGAAAATAATGACGGAAATATACCACACCAAGACTGTGGAGGAATTTCACAAATCCTGCTTTATGGTCTTCGAGACACCCTTTATAAGTTACAAAGATTTGATGCAACTATATATTGTTGCTATCTGAAATACAGCACAGTATGTTATAAAGCCAACAGCATAGGCCTAGATTCCAGGGCCATACTATTATTACTTATTATTATTATTATTATTATATATACGTTGTTGTTGTCATTCTGCAGAATCTGCACACAATAGGTGTGGCTGATAATGTCCGACCTGATTACAGTCTTCCATTCCTAAAGTAAAGGTAAAATAATAAAATGGTAGAATTAACTGTATTTCTAATAATAAAAAGATTATGTTTTCGCTTATTTATTTATTTATTTATTATTTTTTTTCTTCAAACTGAAGAAACCGCTCAGGAAACTAGACATATGTAGTCATGGCTAAAGCCTAAGCTATGACTTGTAATAATTTATTATGATCCTGACTAACATTTGTTTTACACAAAAAACTACAAACGTGAAAAGAGGTAATAACTTTGAATTCATATCCCAAATCCATCAATTTTTATTATTAGACTATGCTCTGCTTAACTTTTCTTTTTTTCATCATGAAGTCCTCTTTTCATAGTTTCACTGTATCCAGACTGATGGTTCAACGACTCATAGGAGTCACGGTGAGCCAAGGGATTCATGCTACAGTAACATACTCAATTTTCATTCTGAAATATTGTAGCATGAAATATTTTTGTTTTTCGCAATCCAATATATTTCAATGATAAGATTCTACATAACAAGTGACCAACTTTTCCTCATATACACACACATTTACATAGTAAAATATAAGATTTAATACTATGTGGCAACTTGAGAACAACACTTATCCAGTATAAAAATAAAAAAGTTGCTCAAGTTTTGCTGCATACTGTAACACAGGAAAAATAAATGTCCAATTTAAAAAGCAGGTTCAGCCTAAAGTTAGAAGACTGGGTACATATTACCATATCTACGACATCAGTGCAGTGTTGCACTCAGGTAAAGGGAAGGAAATTGTCCAATATTATGAAATCTCTAGAAAAATATACATTTAGTAAGATTTTGCTAGCCACCACTAGCTCTATCACTCTAAAGCAAGAATACTTCGAAGTGTGAAGTTATGTTCTGGTACCATTAACCTAAAAATAAGCAACTGTCGAGGTGTGATTGTTTTGAAAACCAAACAAAGTACAACTAAAAACAAATCATTGAAAAACATTTAAAGTGTTTTAGTTTACTGGTACCAGAACGTACCCTCACACATCATAGTAGTTTTGTTTTGATATAGCTAGCAGTGGCTAGTGAAAGCTAACTACTGTAAATATATATTTTTCTAGACTATCATATTATTGTGGAATTTCCTTCCATGTTACCATATGATTAACAAAGATTTGTATTTGGATTGCGTTTGACACTGCTTAAGCCACTGTTTAATCAAAAACACCAACAGAAAGCCAGGGCAATTAAGCTAACAGGTAAATAAAGGAAAATGTGACTTGCTGAAACTAGCTAACCAAGAAAAATAAAGAAAAGGAAAAATTCTAGTTGGATAATAAATTGTGCTAAAGTGAAAACCCCCTTCAAACTTTACACTATACACTAAGGCAAATAATCTGTGAAAAATCTAATCTTCATCCTCTAGTCCTATAGAATATGGATAGAGAGAGAGAAAAACAATTTACTTGTCTTCCTTTCAAAGATGCCTGCCTCTTCTCCCTCAATGCTGGACGCACCTGTGCCAAAAGTAAACCACTTTCATGATTATAACAATAAGTAACAAAAATCACCTGGCTCTACCAACTGAACAATGCCAAGCTAACAGAAAGGCAAATCACTTAAAAAAAAAAAATGGACACAAAGAAAAAAACTTAGAAATTACAGATAACCTGTCACTGAACATAACACCAAGATATTTTCATTATCGTCAAACAATACTCAATTTCCGTCTGTTAAATCTGTACAACCTGTAAGCAAGAATTCTGAACAGAAGGAGTAAAAAAGGTACAAGACTACAGTAACAGAATGATAAGGCCTAATTATGAAGTTGTAATTATCACATCATATAAAATTCAACTGCAAAATATACGAACATGTAAAGAAAAAGAAAATAAATACAAGATATAAAGAAAGGAGCAAGAACACCAACAATAATGCATTTATCACATAATCAAACATATCACAGTTAGTACAAACTTACATTAAGAGGAAGTAGTCCAAAATTAATATTATGGGTGAATGCAAACCCAGGCATAGAATCAGGTTGTGGGTTATAGCTTTTATGAACATTCTCAGATAAATGCAGTCACAACAACTTTGACAGCTTCTAACAATAATATAAGTAAGCAAGAGCAAATAATAATGGAGGAACAATGATGAGCTACAAAATACAAAGAAATAAAGGTTGCATGCTGCTACTGATCATATAATTTTTCCATTTTAATGACACTACTTGTTGCCCAAAAAGGTATAAAGTCTGTGACATGAATGCAGAACAACTGAAACCTGCAACTCAAAGACAATAGTTAATTCGTGAACAAATAGTGAGAAAAGTTGAATATTAATACAAGCTTTCACTCTCTACCTAGTCCCATGTCCAGGTCTTCATTTTTCTTAATTTTTTTACTACTTTGTTCATTATTATGTAAGACGGTACCTACTGTGATGTCTGATGTCTAATAAATATACAACTGCTGGTATTCTTGGTTCTTTCTTTTACATATTTTCTTGTTTTCCCATTTCTTGTTTTCAACGACAAGTATACAATAATAATCACAGAATCCACGAGAATGTTTATGCACATTTTTCTGAGATGTGAGAAACCAACTACATCACTCCCTCACACACAAACTGTTGATGCAAAACAGATGAATGGACATACTGAATGGAATTCTCTAGAATGGTAGCTTCTATAAGATCAAAGCATAGATGCAGTAAACATGAAAATTCATCTATCAATATTCATAATAACCAATGAGTGAATTCATGAGGTGGTTTCACTCCTAAATATAAAAACACTATCCCTTATTATTCAATGACTGTTGCATGTAATAATTTCATCCTAAAATTCCTAGCTAAGCTATTTCTGGTAGAGGCATATTGTACAACTAAATTTTAATGCGTAAGTTACCCTGTTTCTCTGCTTTTGCTAGGGAGTAATGGATCTCTTAAATAAGGAGACAAATTCAAGACAACATTTCTGCCTTGAAATCCAACAACTGAAGACCATTAGCTTAGAACTGACCTATCTAACAATACAAATGAAAAACACCACTAGATTTTAAGATAACTTCCAAGTGTCAGTGTGGATATGAAATGGTAAAAGAATCATGTTGCTTGATGTAGTCATCAGTCTTTAATTATTCTTTGTTAATTTGCATTTTAAACAAAATTACATAATAGTAACTAGAATTCCACTGAGCAGTTTCAAGCTGTCTACCTTTAATGTGCCATTACCAGCTACACAATATAGTTCAAACTACACTTTTTCAAAAATTCTTCCTTCAATCTGCCTTTCTGTACCTATCTCCCTAAATTTGCAATCCAATCTGTCATGCCATGCAAAATAAAAACAAAGTGGTAAATAACTGTTAAAAACTGAATTTGCAATATCATTAGTATAATATACTGATATCTTCATGTTTCAAAGCTATTTGCTATTTTCATATTAAAATATTTGCATGCATCATCAATCATATTGCCATCCATATATAAAAAAAATGTCCAAACCATAATTATCATGAAATGACAAAACATTCAGGCAAAACAAATTCAAAATACCAAAGGCAAAAGTTTTAAGTTTGCTTCTTAGTAGTAAATAGGTAAAAAAAAATAGTGTTCAAGTAAATTAAGAGAACTTTTAAGAATACAGAAAACATCACTGCACCTCTAATTCCCCCAGTAATGACTGTTATTTATGAAAGAGATGGAAAACACAATTAATTTTATTTCTCAACAATGTAGCTGAAGCATAACCATTTCTATGACTACATGGAAAGGGATAAAACATAATTTTACTTATTTCGATACTTAACTAAGGAAAAATGGTGTGAACATGTTACGGCAAAAAAAATCCCCTACAGAAAGACAAGATTAACTTGTTAAGACTATACAAAACCCAGTCTTTTTTTCATTCTTACAAATTAGTTTCACCAACTTATTCCAAAAACCTCTCAGTAAATTATCAGCAATTTCAAACTACTCTGCTATAAGCCTTGTCTAACTGTGTAACTCGGCTGATCAGACAGACCTAAGATAGGACGTCCCATTCTTTAGCTGCTAGTTTGAGTGATTTTTATATGCTCAACAATGAAAGGGTGCAGTGTCCCACTGGAGAGACAACAGGCAGGTAAACTCAAGGAAAATAATGAATTTTTATTATTTTTGTGTCACTACCTCTTAAACAAAATAAATGACCCTGAGTCTTTTATTCCATAAATATATTCTAAGTGATCTAAGAGACTGCCATGTAACGTAAGTTTTGCTCTCCACCTTACATTCTAGTGTTTGAAGTCTCCAACAGTCTGTATGTTTGTCAGTACTTCCCCTTGAGTATATATTGTGATTTCTACCATTAGCACTAGTGAATTTTGATGCCACTCCCCCCTTAGACAAATGTCAGGTGTGGATTTGTAGTCTCAAATGGTAGTGCATGCTTGTCTGTACTGTATGTCATATTTATACAGTACTGTGATTTCTACCACTAAGTTTCAGTCCTTCATCAATGAAATTGGATTTACAAAAACAAAAACTGGTTTTATGGTTGTATATATTTATATATATTTATATATATATATATATATATATATATATAAATATATATATATATATATCATATATATATGTATATAAAATGTATATATCTACAAACACAACACACAAAACACTTATATAGTCTAGTAATATATATAATCAATTATATATTTATATAACATATATATATAGTCTATATAGCACAATATTTATATATATATGGTGATATAATTAAAATAAAAATATATATATATGTATATACATATTATATATATATATATCATTTTATATAATATTTTATATATATATGATATATATATATAATATATATATATATAAATATATATATAATATATATATTTCAATACAACTAAAAAATATTAAGTCATTAGCTTTAAGTGTTAAAAGGTACAGAGTGTGATGGAAGAATTTTTTTTTAGATGGTACTCTATAAGCCAATATTCAGTTGCAAAATCCTTGTTTCAGCAAATAGTTGATCATCTCAGCAGTTAACTAAATGATGAAATGGTATTGGCCGAGTCATATGAATGAACTCTTTAATCTTAAAAACTACAAGAGTTCATGTGTTTATAGAATCTCGATTTTGTGTCTAATTCTGCCCAAAAGTTCGGTCGTTCATTAGCAGACCTAGATCGGGATCATGAAGACATTATCTTTGAGTGTTTTGTTAGCTCTTAGAATTGGCAGAATAAGGTACAGTTCAGACTCTTCGTTTTTCTATGTGAATTGTGGATTTATGGTCTATTACCATATTTCAAGACATTTTGAACTTATGTTTTTTTACCATATTTCAAGACATTTTTGATTTTGTGTGGAAGTGGATGTCAGCATTTTACCATTCCAATATTCTATTTTATTGTGTTCTATATTTTACCAGTATGCTATTTACTCATGCATTTTAGACTTTTCATTATTATATTTTTGCACTTTTATGTATTTTTGGGAGTATTATCTGTGTTCATTTTTGGAACAGATGTCATGGTTGTGGTTGTGGTGATGACTTTGTGGGCAAAACATGATGTTATCATGTTGGTGTGATCACAGAGAAAGACAGTTATGGCAAACCTTTGCAATGTCTAGTATTTTATGTGGAGACTTTGAGACTAGACAGTACAAAGTCTATAATGGAATATAAAGACAATTTTTGAGTTTGCAGGCTATTAGCCATAATCAGATTTTTAGTTGGACTGAGACTAAAATTTTGAGTTAGATATTTTTTCTTAATTGACAATTTCATTTATGATGCATTTTAATCTTTGCTTTGTTTATTCATTGCTTGTTGGGTTGCTTTAAATAATAAATCTATTTTTGGTAGGAAAGATTGAGTTCAAGACTTATAACGACCCATTTCATTTCTTTAATGTCAGAGAGGAAAAAAAGATTGCGCTGTTAAAAGAGAGGGCTGTGGCTGAACTTTTCCACTGCCTCCTGAAGATAGACCAATCGGTATGCTACGTAATACTCCTACCTGGAATATTCTTATCTGTTTCCAACAGTTGTAACATATATATTTCTGAGTTCAGTCCCGTGTCAGCCGGTGAAATTCCATTACAGCACGAATTTCTAGGTATAAAATGCTAGATATACCAGAGAGAAAAAGAGCTTTCAGGAAAGCTGGGGTTACTACCCCCAGTCGAGCGTCTTCTAGGAAGACGTCAGTATAAGGAAGGGTGAGTGAATTACCACTACCACGGAAACATACTCGAAAGATCTCTCCTTATCAAAACCCCGGAACAGAGCGGTGAGCCGTTACAGCCCCTACACTCAACACCCGCCAGGACGGCGACACCAGCGCCACCTACCTCATTCCATTTTCTAGCACGTGATTAATCATTTCTTTTGTGTGCTCGTCCTCCTTTTTTGGATTTTTTCATCTTCGCCATGTCATCGAGCAGCTTTACCATCTCCAAGTTAAGTACCATCTTCTTGTGGGGTTTTGTTCTATTTTTTGGCTGTTATGGTCTCGTCTTTTCATAAATATTGAAATCTTATTATGACGCCACGGCGTCCCCCGCCAGCCATGTCGACCGCGAGGCGACTCCATCAGTTCTTTTCTGTTGGGGTTGTCTCCTTGTCGTTATAGATAGATTTTTGCCCCTTGGTTCCCATCCTGGTGGGTTCCCTGCGGTGGCTCCCCCTTTGTTTCAGCAAATTAAATTTCATTGGCCTGTCGGCCTTTGTGAGGGTGATGCCCGTCCAGGTCCCCCCCAGGTTGGGTTCCTTATTATTTTTGGTCTCTATTAGGCTAATTATTTTATTCTTGGAGATGGTGCTCTCTTTTTTTTTTTTATTTTTTTTTACCTCCTCGTGGTGGCGGCAGCCTCAGATCTAACCGTTGCCCCGAGGTAGGCTACGCACCCTATTGAGCACATTTTTGTTCCCATTTTTATGTGTGATGGTTATTTAGTGGAGTAGGCTTGTTTTGCTTCCATCCCCTTGCCTGGGTGTGGAGATCATCAGGTTGAGGAGTTTTGTTGCTGTTTCCTCCGGGTCGTTTTTTGGTGGGCAGAGTGAGCCCTTAGTTCTCTTCCTTCATTTTGGGGAATAGAGTTCTTTGGATGTGTTTCCTCTAGGCTAGTCGCCTCCTTGCCCCCTCTTCTCGATCCTGGTTGGTTCTCGGCACAAAATTTCTCTCCCTGTTGCTTCCTCCTCCCCTCCGCACTCCTCCCTTTTTCCTAGCCTATACTAGGTTAGGTCCCTATTAGGCTTGCCTAGGCAGGAGTCGGGCATCGGGCTTGGTAGCTTCCCCTTTAGTAGTAGGCTACCCCCTCCCAAGTTTCATTATTCTTGGAGGGTATGGGTGCAGTTGAGCGGGTGATATGTTTTTCCCCTGTCTCCTGTTCCCTTCTTGGTAGCCTACCTCTCTCCCCCCTCTCCCCCCCCCCCCCCCTCACCCCCTCCAGCCTTGCTCTACTCGCGCGGGTGACGCTAGATGGCGTTTTCTCGAGTTCAGGGACTCCTCCATTTGATAGAGAGGATTCGCTCCCTCCCATACAGTCCCTAGCATCGCTGTGTTGGTGTTGGTGGTTTCGTTAGCTCGAGCGTGTTCGACACTCTATCCCACACTCTCGTCTCCCGTCGGGTTACGTAGATAGGTAAAATATAATTGCTCCGGCTTATGTTATAATCATACGAGCATCTTGCCCATCTTGTTTCTCCGGCGGGAAGTAAGTGAGGAAGGATTTATATTATATAAGGGGGAGCAGATCCCTCCGGTCTCGGAGTATTTACCTTACCATCACTTGTTTAATGTTATTGTTTATGAATTGATATATTTAGATAAGTCTGTTTATCTAACGGAGTACTCTCCTCCTTTATATTATATATACGTGAGTCGGTTCTACACCCGGGGGCTCCGCCGTTATTTTTACTGGCAGCCCTTGTGGTGAGTTCCTGGTGTCTCATTCTTTCATTCCCGGAGTATTCCGGGTCTGAAAGTTTTACCTTCCACTCTGTGTAATTTAGAGCTTATTGGCCCAGTTTATGATAAGGAGTTCTTCTCCACCGGAGTATTCCGGTTGCAGTTGAAATTCCCGGCCTTGCCAGCCTTTAGATTGCTTAGGGTGGTGGGTTCATGTACTTTTTCTACTTACAGACTGTTGCGCTGTGAGGGCCGGGTGTACCGCTTCCCTCCAACAACCCTACGGTCACGTAGTGTGCCAGACCCACGCTGGTTGTGCAGTCCGGCTCTGGCGACCTGGTAGTTTGGCACCCTGATGGTTGTGAGGTTTGCTTCGCTCTCTGCGCAACCGTCCAGGATGAGTCGGTAAGTGACAGTCTTCCTCCGTTTTCGCTCCTCATATTGTATATTGTTTTGAGGTTCCCGGACTGTTTTTTCGTTCTTGGCTAATTGTTGGTTTTCTTGCAGGCGGACGAGTCTTCCAAGAAGTCTGCCTTGGAATCCCCTCCGGGCCTGGGTGGCTGGGTTTGGCAGGAATGTTCCGTCGGGGGAAGCCCTACGCCCTCGACGCTAAGTTGAGGGACCTGCTCTACCCGGCGCACGGGTGGCGGCCGCAGTGCCAGAAGATCTTGCCACCCCATCATCCAGCAAATCCGGGATGCGACCCAGCCACCCCAAGTGGATATCCTCTACGCCGAGGTCTCGGAGGACGTCGCCGCCTTGAGACTTAGACCTGGAACCAATGAACACCGAGCAGGACCAGGTGGTAAGTAGCGAGGTAGGTGAGGTTGTTGGGGCGGGCCCCCCTTTTGACTCCCAGTTTCATCTGTTTCTTCTTTCACAGGTTTTGTGAAGTCTTCCTCCTTGGGTGATAGAGCTCCGTCTGCTATCCCCAAGTTGAAGTTGAAGACTTCATGGAAGGCGAAGGGCTATAAGTCCTCGTCCTCCAAGAAAGCACGCCCTTCCCCGTCGAAGGCTAAGGTCTCAGCACCTGTAGCCTCCGGGAGCAAGTCTAGTTCCTCCGGCAAAGGCGCGAGTAAGAGGGCTGCAAACCAAGCCCTCCTCGCCACCCTGCCTTCGACGCAGAGGCCTTTGCGAACCAACTTTTCAGGAAGTTCACGGAGGATTTGGACACAAGATTTAGTAAAATCTCCGAAAAGTTGGCCAGTCATGATAATATACTGGCGGGAATGGCTCGCCCACCCCAGCGAACCCCAATATGTCATCCCGACACAGCGGACCTCCGCCGTTCGATGTCGGTAACCCTTGGCGTTTGCGCCCTCCGTGCCATCCAACATGATGGCAAACTCACGGTTGAAGGTCTTGGCACGAGACGGTTGGAGGAATTGGAGTTCTTCCCCCGATCTCTTGCCCCCTACCCAGGCCGTGAGACTAACGGAGGAAGCATGGATTCGGTCGGATAAGGTTCCTAGGAGACTGTCATCGTCCCTAGGGACCAAGCTCAGTCGGCTCTCCCTGCGCACTCTGACGGAGTGGCAGGCAGAAAATACAAAGTTGACTCCTTTCAAGGGCAACTTCACAATGTTTGCCCTGGGAGACAACCTGCCCACCCCTTGCTTGAACAAAGTCGCTCTGGCACGCCCGAGCGTGCTTTGAGGTAATCCGTTACACAGCTGAGGAAACAGACCCCACTTCCTGGTATTCCCAGGAAGTGATGAGTTCTGGGTGGATGCCCGTCCACTTTCACTGTCGGAAACTGGACCCCTTCTGTGCTTCCTCACAGTTCAGTGAGCAGCTCCCCAAGCTGCCGGAATCTTTGTTGAAGGCAGAGTTTGATGCCCGGACTAAGTTAGCCCGGTCCTTGAACTCCGTCTGCCTTACGGAAGCTACTGCCGTCTCCTGCGCGGACGAGCCATTCTTTCAGGTCTTGGCTAAGTCCCTGCTGGCTGGCTTTCAGTCTGACCTGTTTGAGTTCATCATGGCCAGACTGGAATGCAGGAAGTTCATTTTTGCCGATGCTACTATCTATCCGCCACGAGCCTAACAAGCTCGTTAAAAGCTCGATCTGGGGCCTAACCTCTTCCAGAAGAGGAAGTCACCAATGTTATGGCCGAGGCTACAAGGGCCAACCAGAGTCTGCGCTCTCGCTGGGGCATTTCTGCCTACAAGCGTAAGACCCCAGAATCTGGCGGCCCCCAGACAAGAGGAGGCAAACGTTTTCAGGAGGCATAAGAGGCCCCACCATCAGGCGGTAGTTCAAGCCGTCCCGGTCTCGGCAGTAGCACAGCCTTCCACCTCCAAGGCTCACCCCCAACAGTATGTGTTGGTCCAACCAGCTCATTCCCTTGCTGCGCCCTCGTATGTTGCTTCACCAGCGTACAACCCCACCTATGAGGGCTGTGGATACTTTCACGGCCTTAATAGGATTGCAAGGGGGAAGAGGCAGAGCCCCTCATAGAGGAAAACCCAACACCACCCCAAGAGGAAGGCCTGGACGTGGTAGAGGGAACAAACCCGCTCCCTCCCACTGAGAGAACTCAGGTAGGTGGTCGCCTGTATTGGTTCAGGGACCAATGGACCTTCAGCCCCTGGGCACACAGCATTGTGTCCAAAGGACTAGGATGGAGCTGGATCAAGAACCCTCCTCCTCTAACCAGATTTTACCAGCCACCCACATCAATCCTACAGGATTACGTGACAGAATTGCTCAACAAACAAGCAATAAAGAAAGTAAGGCACCTAAAGTTTCAAGGCAGGTTATTCACTGTTCCCAAAAAGACTCCGATCAGCAAAGAGTGATCCTGGATCTGTCGCGTCTAAATCTCTACATAAAATGCGACAAATTTCGCATGCTTACGGTAGCTCAGGTACGGACTCTACTTCGCGTGGAGCCGTCACCACCTCTATCGATCTTTCAGACGCTTATTATCACGTCCGATTGCCGGAACTTCTCTCAGTTCCTCGGTTTCAGACTCGGGAATCAAGCCTACTCCTTCAGGGTCATGCCCTTCGGTCTAAACATTGCGCCCAGGGTATTCACCAAGCTGGCGGACACGGTAGTGCAACAACTCCGGTCCCGAGGGATATCCCTAGCAGCATATTTGGACGATTGGATAATTTGGGCACCAACAGTTCGGAGTGTCAGAAGGCTACGTCCATAGTCATCAACTTCCTGGAGTCGTTAGGTTTTCAACTGAACAGAGAGAAGTCCCGCCTGACTCGGAGTCCCGGTTTCAGTGGCTGGGTCTCCAGTGGGATCTGTCCTCTCACACGTTATCTCTCCCGCCTCCCAAGAGGAAAGAGATAGCATCTCTCACCAGGAAATTTCTCAAAAATCAATCGGCATCCCACCGATCCCAAGAAAGAGTCCTTGGGTCTCTTCAATTTGCCTCAGTGACGGACCTGCTCTTAAAAGCGAAACTAAAAGACATAAACAGAGTGTGGCGGAGTCGAGCCAATGTCAAGCTCAGAGACAAGGTCTCCTCTATTCCTCGAATCTTAAAGACAAGACTGCGGCCTTGGACCACAGTCAAAGGCCTGTCCAAAACAGTTCGCTTCAATTTCCCCCTCCGGCACTAGTTGTTCACACAGACGCTTCCCTAAGCGGCTGGGGATATTCACCAAAACAGAAAGTACAAGGAACGTGGTCCACAATGTTTCAGCAGTTCCATATAAACATCCTGGAAGCTATGGCGGTCTTTCTAACTCTAAAGAAAATCCGCCCCAACCGGATTCATATCAGGCTGGTATTGACAGCGCAGTGGTAGTTCATTGCATCAACAGGGGCGGCTCCAAATCAGGTCGAGTAAACCAAGTAATGGTTGCTATCTTCTCCCTGGCAAACAAGCACGGCTGGCACCTGTCAGCCACCCACCTAGCGGGGTGCGGAACGTGGTGGCGGATTCCCTGTCCAGAGCTACTCCGTTGGAGACGGAGTGGTCCCTGGACGGGAATCTTTCAAATGGATTTGCCGCCGGGTTCGGGTCTCCAAGTGGATCTGTTCGCGACGGAGAGCAACTTCAAGCTCCCCTGTTACGTGGCCCCAACCTGGACCCTCAGGCATACGCCACAGACGCAATGACAGTAGATTGGAACAATTGGGAGAAAATTTATCTGTTCCCTCCAATAAATTTACTGCTGAAAGTATTACACAAACTCAGGACATTCAAAGGTCAACCAGCCCTAGTAGCCCCTATTGGCCGAAGAGCAATTGGTTCCCTCTTCTTCAGGAACTGGGATTGCGGAGTCTTCAGATTCCCAAGCCCATACTGACCCAGACAGTACAAACCAAGACTGTGTCAACTTCCTCAAGAATTCAGAATGCCCTAGTTTTATGGACTTTATAAAATTCGCAGCCCAAAAGGAGCAAACATTGACCCTGTCAACACTCTGTTTTTAGAATCAGATAAAAGAGATTCTACTCTTAGACAGTATGACTCAGCAGTCAAAAATTAGCCTCCTTCCTGAAAGCATCTGAAGCCAAAATCATGACGACTAATTTAGGAGTTTCTTTCTTTAGATCACTGTTTGAGAAAGGCCTTGCTCCGGCCACTATTACCACAGTCAAGTCAGCCCTGAAGAAAGTATTTCTATACGGCTTTAAAATCGACCTTACAGATTCCTATTTTTCATCTATCCCCAGAGCTTGCGCTCGTCTGAGACCCATATCACGCCCACATTCTGTTACGTGGTTTCTCAATGACGTCCTTAAGTTAGCATCAGAGATGGACAACTTTCATTGCTCTTATCAGGATCTGTTAAGGAAGACTTTATTTCTGATTAGCTTGGCTTCAGGTGCTAGAATCTCAGAGCTATCGGCTCTCACTAGAGGTGATAATTTTGTGAACTTCCTCCAGTCAGGAGAGGTCCTCCTTTCCCCTGACCCTAGATTTTTAGCCAAGAACGAAGACCCACAAGACAGATGGTCTCCTTGGAAGGTGGTGCCCCTTCCTCAAGACCAGTCTTTATGTCCAGTTTATACACTTAAATCTTACCTTTTAAGAACTCCACAGAGTAAGTCGGGTCCTCTTTTCATCAGGGAGAAAGGTGGTACACTTTCACTGAATGCTATAAGACAACAAATTCTGTATTTTATTAAACAGGCCAACCCAGATTCAGTTCCTAAGGTTCATGATATTCGAGCAGTTGCTACTTCCATTAATTACTTTCATAATATGGACTTCTCAGAACTATCTAAATTTACGGGTTGGAAATCACCTCTAGTGTTTAAACGCCACTATTTAAAATCTTCAAGCCCTGAAATTTTCTACCATAGCTGTGGGAAGTGTCATCTCCCCACCTTAACTAATCATATCCTTATCCTATCCTTTCCCCCCCGCCCGCCTGCCTCATTTACTTCTCTGCTTATCCTCCTGGTTGATCATGCCTCGCTGCCTGGCTCCTCATGTTGATGTATCTTGTCTCTGTTGAGTGGAAACTGTAATCTGACATGTTATGATTGTTTTTCTTGTGGGGTACTGGGCGGTTTTATTTTGCTCCATGTACCCCAGATATATGTATATGTGTATATGTTATTTTTCATTGATTTTGTCTCTTACGTGTTTAGCCTAAGTTTACGTGTGTAGCTTTAAGATTGTATATGCATTTATCTTATGCACATTTCATGTTTCAATATGCTTTAGTTATGTTAAGATTTTTTTGGGGCCTCTTCCCGTCGTGCCGGGGACTTCCCTTGTTTTTCATAGTATTAAGTTTTTGATGTGCCTTAGGTTTAGTATTCTTGCTACATGTAAGAGATTCCCTGATTAAAATTATTTTCGTAATTTATGCTTTTTTCTTCAGATTACCCTCTTTTCCTCGTAGTTGCAGCCTTGGCATGATTCTCTATCACTATTTCACCGTTGACACGGGACTGAACTCAGAAAAGGGATTTTGACAAAGGAAAAATCTATTTCTGAGGAAGGTCCCGTGTCACCCGGTGACCCTCCCTGACTCACCTAGTACTCCCCCCCTACTTGCACATGCCAAGTCTGGGGTTAGTGCTAGCATGGAATGAGGTAGGTGGCGCTGGTGTCGCCGTCCTGGCGGGTGTTGAGTGTAGGGGCTGTAACGGCTCACCGCTGTTCGGGGTTTTGATAAGGAGAGATCTTCGAGTATGTTTCCGTGGTAGTGGTAATTCACTCACCCTTCCTTATACCGACGTCTTCCTAGAAGACGCTTCGACTGGGGTAGTAACCCCAGCTTTCCTGAAAGCTCTTTTTCTCTGGTATATCTAGCATTATTATACCTAGAAATTCGTGCTGTAATGGAATTTCACCGGTGACAGGGACCTTCCTCAGAAATAGATTTTCCTTTGTCAAAATCCCTTATATATATATATATATATATATATATATATATATATATATATATATATATATATATATATATATATATATATATATATATATATATATATATATATATATATATATATATATACACATATACACAGTGGAACCTGTACCCAAGAGTGTATGGGGTCACAAGTAACTGGAGGCATAAGCACTTTTACTTAATAAAACGTTGTTGTACCCATGAGCAATGATTGGGGCCACAAGCACAACCATCAGTTGAATTATCAGTCTGTTATCACAAACTTATGAAAACCCACTTACAATAAGTTAGCAGTTAGCAGCTTGTTTTCAAAATTTTATTATTTATAATAAAATACATATTGAAAACAAGCCAAATTATTAGTCTGTTATCACATACTTATGAAAAATTGCTTATGATACGTTGGCAGTTAGCCTGTCAGCCACCTGCAATTGCTTGCCTACCCTCCCAGATTCTCCCATACAGTATTCCTGTATATTCTCCTGTCTCCCGTAATGGCTTCAAAACCTCCTGAATTTTAGAAAAATACTACGTTTTACGTAAAATGGAATTTCCATTTTTTAAGAAACTATCAGCAGTGGGCCAAAGAAAAGTGTATATATATATATATATATATATATATATATATATATATATATATATATATATATATATATATATATATATATATATATATATATATATATATATATATATATATACATACATATATATATATATACATACATATATATATATATATATATATATATATATATATATATATATATATATATATATATATATATACATACATATATATATATATATATATATATATATATATATATATATATATATATATATATATATATATATATATATATATATATACACATATACATATATATATATATACATATATATACATATACATATATATACATATACATATACATACATATATATATATATATATATATATATATATATATATATATATATATATATATATATATATATATATATATATATATATATATGCTTAAAAATCACAAGATGCACGTGACTTCAGTGTAAACGAATCCCACAGGAAAATGACAGGCAGAAGTTCAGTAACCAGCGCTTTCACGTTTATTCGCATCGTCTGGGCACAAATGAGAGACAGATACAAAGAAGGTTACAAAGTAAACACTTTGTAACCTTCTTTGTATCTGTCTCATTTGTGCCCAGACGATGCGTTAATAAATGTGAGAGCGCTTGGTACTGAACTTCTGCCTGTCATTTTGCTGTGGGATTCACTTATATATATATTTTTATAAATATTACTGCTGTTCGCCCTCGATGTATTTAGGTGTAGGAATATTAGTCAGATTGACCTCGACAGAGAACATCTCTGTCCCGCAGGTAGGCCAGGCAATTCAAAATAACGATCACAGCAGAGACAGATCGTGCCCACGCATAGGCTGGGTAGTTAAAAAAAAAAAAACAAAATATGCCTATGGCATTAGGGACCTAAACCTCAGAGAGGGTTTTCACTCAATAGCCTCTAGTAATGGTGGCCTTAAGCTATCTTTCCCTTTACTCTATGCATTCGGTGATGTCTTTGTCAAGGTCGGATTGCCTGGGGCGTCGTGTAAAGAGGCCGCCTCACCTTGCGGGAACGCGAGCGAGGTCAGAGACAGACAGGCCACGAACGAGGGAGTACGCCGCGTAGCGTGCCGGAACGGTCTTCTTTGTTCCTTTACTCGACTTTTGCTCCTACGTCTATATTAATTAGTGAATTGGGAAGACTGCTAGTATCAAGACTCCTGAGGTCTGTTGTATGCGCAAAACGACTCGGCGTTCAAGGTAAGTCCGATTCTTGTTCAAGCCGTCGATTGACTAATAACTTTTCTGTATTTCCATTTTCTTTGTTCATTCTCCAGCCACCACTTACGGGATATGCTATTACGAAGTCTAGATTAAGCCAAATTATTATATTGTTAGCGTTAGAATTGTCCCAGTAAGTCTCGGATTTAGGCAAGCAAGTCATTTTCAATACTCTGGTATTCGTTATGCCTAGCGCTCATTGTTTGGGGAGAACCGTTGTGTTTTTGTATTTAATACCATCTTAACAAGTAGAGATTTTTCTCGTCCATGAGTTGGTGGCGTTTATCATAAAGTCTTTATTCCTTGAATATTCTTTGTTAAGGTTAATTACCCTTAACTGGCGACCTTTGATTAATTAACGTCTGTCTTTGAGGTTAACTCTTGGCTTCAAGAGACAGGTTACGTGTATTCTTGGCATGCAGGGCCGTGGAACTTTATGTAAATTAACCAATAACTGATCAGCCAAGACACCCATGTAACATTGGCGACCTTGCGTAGAATCTAAAGTAAATTTTAGAGAAAGAATCTGGAGAAAAGGAAATTAATTACATTAATTCCAAAGATAAAAGTCAGATATTGAATTCCATTTTACTCTTCCAAACAAGGAGCCAGGCATAATAATAAGCAATAAGAAGAATAGTTAGAATAACAGGTATAGTGAGAATTAGCGCAGATGGGAAAGGGTGCATCGAAAGCAGAGCGAGTCATAATTTGTAACGTTGTGAGAAAGGGCATTTTTACCGCGTTCGGACCATTCGAGTTAAGTCGTCCAAGTAACGAATCCTGAGATCGAATGCGCGGAGCCCATTTCATGTACACAAAGTAATTTAGTAATTGCGTCGGCAGTTCCGATCGTTATTGTTTTCATACAGCGGGAATCATTCAAAACACCGTGTCAGTGAAATAGCGAACGAACGGAAATAGTAATTTTACCATAAAATACATTTTTCAATAACGTAAATTTGGTCCCATCTGAACCACACAAATCCATTTCATTGTCCCAGTAGCCACTCCTTACGCGGACGGACGTTTTCACCGCGGAAAATACATAACAAAAGACACAACGTTGTTTGGTAATTTCGTTTTCCATCCTTAACGTAAAACGCTACGCATGATTGGTATATTTAGAGTAAAATCTGGATACCTGCATTTGTTTCGTTCGTTGTTTTGAATTTTGTGCTAAAAGGAAAATACCCGCTATCTTGATTCCTCCGCTGAGCGGGTATTCAGAATTGTTTTGAACTGGGTGCGAGAGGACCCGCCATTTGGGGTTCCCGCGCTGCCAAAGGTTGAATTTAGGCCTAACGAGCTTTGGCCGCCATCTTAAGACCTTGTTATTGTGAAGAGACTCTGCTTCCAGCCACCTTTTGGGTCTACTTTCTTTGGCGTAGTAACCCCACCTCGCAATATCTTAGCTAGACAGACTTCGGTAGACAAAACCAAGATACAATTTAGTCAGGGAAAGATAGGCCTTAGTTAGGATTAATACAATAACAAGTTCCTATACAAATACCTGCATATAAAAAATTTTAAATTTTACGCTAAAATCTTGTGACGTCACGTCGGCTCCTTTGAAGGGTCAGATAAAGCATCGCTCAGGAAGCTAAGACGACGTGTCCGCATTTTATTTAGAACCATGCCATTGTGCAATTATAAAAGCTTTGTTTAACATGTTCTCAAGCAGCAAGAAATTAAATCAATCTCTCTCTCTGAAGTGATAACCTTTCGAGTGTACGTGACCTGCTTCAAAGAAAGACGGGCCGACACAGAAATTAAATTAATAAGTAAAAGAAATACCTCTGTCCCACAAGTCAGATGAGGACAAGTTAAGCTTTAGTGATAAATTGTCGGTTGACTGAGGCCTGGTACCCCTACCCATAGCGAAACCATAGTTTTCACCCTCTGAAAGAAGAGCGGTTAGCTGGGACCGGCCACTCAAAAGTACCTTTAGAAAAAAAAAAAACCCAAATTCACTTTATTCCACAGTGCCAATAATTTGCTGCACTGTCATCAGTTGAATAGCTTACTTCTCTCTCTCTCTCTCTTTTACCTTCCCTTTCTCTCTCATTCAACTGTTACACTCTGCAGGGGTGCCTTTCCTCCTATATAGCCTAGTTGGACTCCAGTAGAGGGTCCCTAGGAACACATTGGCACCATAGTGCCACCAAGCAAGCATATAAGAAAATAAATAAAACCAAAACAAAAGGGAACACAGAAGAGAAAGTTCTTCTGGAACCTAACCTGCACCAGTGCCTAGGGATACTGAGTGCCACCAGTGTGACCTGTACATGGCACACCCAACTACAGTGCCACCTTTTGAAAGGGTGCCACGTCACTGAAGAGACACTTCCTCGCTGCCCAAGTACGCCCAGTCGACCCGGTTAGACGCCATTCCCCACCAGAACCATGGCAGCAGAAAATTATAAAACCTTCCTGGGGCTGAGGACGGCGGCAGGTCTCACCGGCTCAGAACTTACCACCTGGGTCAAGGAGCAAGTGGACGACTTGGCCAAGCGGGAGAAGGAAGAAAGACTCGAGCAGAGGAAGTATGAAGAAGAGCAGAGGAGGTATGAAGAAGAACGGAGGGCGTATGAAGCCGAGCAGAGGCAACTGGAAGAGGAAAGAGAAGAAAGAAGAAGACAGCATGAGTTAGCCTTCAAAGAGAAAGAGCTAGAGCTGGAAAGAGTGAAAATGGAGAATGCCGAAGCTATGGCTAGACAGCAAGCCTCCAGTCCTACACCTGCTGCATCAAACGCTCCAATTTCGAGCATCAATTCCCTAGTCCCCAAGTGGACTGAGGACGAGCCAGAAGCATGGCTGGAGGAGATCGAGGCTCTTTTCGATAACTACAGCACCACGGAGACGGAGAGAGCCTTAATACTAGCCAAGCATATGGAGGAAAAGCCAAGGCAGCGCCGCTCACTGGAGAAGAGCCAGAGAGGCAACATGGCGGAAGTTCGTAGAGTCATTACCAAGGCCTCGAAATAACCCCAGAAAAATGGAGACAACGGTTCCGAGGTCTTGCCAAGGAAGTTGGCTGGTCTTGGACGGAATGGGAGTGTCACAAAACCCAGTCCGGTACACGCTGGTTCGACTCCTTGGCCTGCACGACGTTTGAGGATCTTTTCAATCGGACCATGCTAGAGGACCTTTACCAATGTGTGCCTGGGCCCTTTGCTGTATATCTTAACGATAAACAGCCCCCCACACTTATGGAAGCTTGTCGCATGGCTGATTCGTGGGAAACTTTTAATCAGTCGCATAGCACCTCTCAGAAGCTTAATCGTTCCTCCAGCCTACCTCTCGAACGCAAATCGCTCAAAGAATGGACTGCCGAGCAAGGCCATGTGCAACTATTGCAAGAAGGGGGACACGCTGAAGCTGAAGCTGAGTGCCGATACAAACTCGGCACTAATAAGCAGCCTACCCCTACCAACCAGAACCCCTCTCCCAATTCATCTGCTCAGCCCTCTCCTCCAACAGTTACTGCAGGCCATCGAGCCCATCCAAAGGCCGTGCAAATCCTGTGGGGCTGCCAGCCACTACAATGCTGGATCTCCGGCCTGTCCACATCATGTCCCCACCACAAAATTTGTCAACCTAATTAGCACTTCATTCTCTGCGGCCGGTCCGCACCAGATCCTTTACCCCGAGAGACTGGAAACCCAGTTCATCTCGGTGGCCCCTCTTCAGAGCACTAGCCTGCCCGTGACCCATCCGGTCACAGTAGACACTGCGGCAGACATTAGCCTGATCACTAGGGCCCAAGTGCCAGCCGGTGCCATGGTTGTGAAAAACCCGTGGGAAATGAAGTGGATAGAAGGCCACACCATTACCGTTCCCATGGTCCAACTCCAGGTTACGACACCTTGGGGTACGATACCCCACCGTCTTGGCGTGGTAGGTGGAATTCGGCCCGGAGTGGCCTTCTTGTTGGGACCGGATCTTCTCTGGGGAAGCCCGTTACCAACGCCACTTCGCAGCCACGTTACCTCCTCCACGGAGGCCCCATCTAGAACTCTCGATAAAGTCAAACCCCCACCTTCCGCCCACCAAAGTGGTCCGTGGAAGGGGGGGTCAGCGGAAGGGCATAAACCAAACTATTTTAGGCCTAGCCCTCTCCAATCCCGAAGGGCTGGACCACCAAGAGGTCCTCCCTCTCCCCGAAGAGATATTCAGGAGGAGCAGTACCGCTGCAGGACGTGCAAGCAGACAGACCACTCCACAAATTGGGAGGGCTGCCCAAGTAAGCAACACCCAGCGGACGCCCCCAAACAAAACTCTCGGAGAGGCTACGATCTCCTGCTGGGGCAGGAATCTCTGCCGCAGCCAAACCCAAGTCGTCCGCGAGGTATTGCACCTCCGGACCCCTTGTCAGGCATGCCTGACCTCAACTGCTGCCAGTGCCACTTGCGAGCACTGAGCAGTGCCACACTCCATCCGCCACGGACGCTGAGCTACCAATGGAAGAAGGCCCCTATGCGGGTCTAAATCATGAGGCGAACTCCCTCCGGGAGATTTAGGATTCCCCATGCAGTTGATCATCGCAACCGGAGAGCCTCCAGCACCGAGACTTCTTCTTTGCCAAATCTGACTCAGGGGATGAACCCTGGAGGATCAAAATGGTACCCCATCTCTGGAAGACCAGGAACTGGCCTCCTCACGCAGAAGTTGAGATCGCTCTCGCTCCGGTTGTCGCAGCAGCCGGAGTAGGGAGCCCTCCTGTAGCTGTTGAAGTTGCCCCTGACTTCGCGCCCGCTAGCCCTTCTGGCCTGTCCCCAGAGTCGGTGCCCTCATCACCTCCTAGGCCTGCTACTGATAGGCCTTGGAGGAACCCGAAGAAGAAGAAGAAGGGGCGGAAGAGAGCCCAGTAGTTGCCAAGCCATAAGCTCATCCAGGCACTAGTGCCCTCTCGGCACAGTGCCCTACCATCTTAGAGTGATCCTGGCCCCTTGCCCAGAGGAGGTAGCCAGTGTGATCTCTTTTTCTTGTACATAGCCTAGACAGCCTTAAGTACGGTACATCAAATTAGTAGCCTTGTTCCTTCCACTTACCACCGAGCTGCAGTAATCACGTAAATAGCCTAACTAATTTCAGTAATCTTAACTCTTGTGAAACTGAGCCACGATGCTCATGACACGCATGGCCTAAGACCTCAGTGAGGCACCCATTTATCATATGAGGCAACCCTCATGAATTAACTAGTAATTATTAATTGTATTAAACATAAACCAAGTTGTAATTTAGTTAGAACATTAACTCTTATGTTGGTCCTACGGTCGGGTTAGGATAGATTAGGCTAGGGAATATCATAGAATGTACCACTAGGCTAGGTCTAAAAACATCATGATTGTAGGGGGTAGCCTATAATAACCGTAAGCACCTTCTAGTACTATTAGAATTAGGTAAAGTAGTGATTATAGCTCATATCCTATCTAGGGTTAGGTAGTTCTGTAGCTAGGTAGGCTAACCAGGACTAATCTGCTCAGGGGAAGAAGAGTAACCTACTAGAGGTGAACAGCTTGCTTAGGACAGACCTTCATGCCCGAAAAGGGAGTGAAGGCCCTCTTAAGGGGGGGAGCTTTTATAAATATTGCTGCTGTTCGCCCTCGATGTATTTAGGTGTAGGAATATTAGTCTGATTGACCTCGACAGAGAACATCTCTGTCCCGCAGGTAGGCCAGGCAATTCAAAATAACGATCACAGCAGAGACAGATGGCGCCTGCGCATAGGCTGGGTAGTTCAAAAAAACAAAATATGCCTATGGCATTAGGGACCTAAACCTCAGAGAGGGTTTTCACTCAATAACCTCTAGTAATGGTGGCCTTAAGCTATCTTTCCCTTTACTCTATGCATTCAGCGATGCCTTTGTCAAGGTCGGATTGCCTGGGGCGTCGTGTAAGAGGCTGCCTCACCTTGCAGGAGCGTGGCGAGGTCAGAGAGAGACAGGCGAGCAGGGGTATGCGCGTAGTGTGCGGAACGGTCTTCTTTGTTCCTTTACTCGACTTTTGCTCCTACGTCTATATTAATTAGTGAACTGGGAAGACTGCTAGTATCAAGACTCCTGAGGTCCGTTGTATCATAAGCGACTCGGCGTTCAAGGTAAGTCCGATTCTTGTTCAAGCTTCGTCGATTGACTAATAACTTTTCTGTATTTCCGTTTTCTTTGTTCATTCTCCAGCCACCACTTACGGGATATGCTATTTACGAAGTCTAGATTAAGCCAAATTATATTGTTAGCGTTAGCAATTGTCCCAGTAAGTCTCAGTGATTTAGGCAAGCAAGTCATTTTCAATACTCTGGTATTCGTTATGCCTAGTGCTCACTGTTTGGGGAGAATCGTTGTGTTTTGTATTTAATACCATCTTAACAAGTAGAGATTTTTTCTGCGTCCGCAGTTGGTGACGTTTATCATAAAGTCTTTATTCTTGAATATTCTTTTTGTTAAGGTTAATTACCCTTAACTGGCGACCTTTGATTAAATAACATCTGTCTTTGAGGTTAACTCTTGGCTTCAAGAGACAGGTTACGTGTATTCTTGGCATGCAGGGCCGTGGAACTTTATGTAAATTAACCAATAACTGATCAGCCAAGACACCCGTAGCAATATATATATATATATATATATATATATATATATATATATATATATATATATATATATATATATATATATATATATATATATATATATATATATATGTGTGTGTGTGTGTGTGTGTGTGTGTGTACATACATATATGTATGTATATATATATATATATATATATATATAAATTTCTGACTCACATCAAAGGATGAACCCAGGTCTCTCAGGTGGAAAGCAAGGGCGTTATCCACTGGGCCATACAAGTCTAAAAGAAGTTGGAACCTGAGGAGCAACTGCACCAAAGGAATTACCTGGGCAAGCTAACTGCTTGCATACCAGCACGTTTATGGCTGGTATGCAACCTTAAATAAAATAAAAACTACTGAGTGCAAGAGGGCTCAATTTCCAATGTTTGATGATTGGAGGTGAATGATCAACATACCACTGCAGCCCCTGCCTCCTTATGGTTGAGATCTGAACAGAATCAGAAATTATTTCTGTTCCAAATGTGATTGTGTGTTGATGATTTCTATATATATATATATATATATATATATATATATATATATATATATATATATATATATATATATATATATAATAATATATATATATATATATATATATATATATATATATATATATATATATATATGTGTGTGTGTGTGTGTGTGTATATATATGTTTTATATATATATATATATATATATATATATATTTTTTTAATAAATATTACTGCTGTTAGCCTCGATGTATTTATGTGTAAAATATTAATCAGATTGACCTCGACAGAGAACGTCTTTGTCCATTGGTAGGCCAGGCAATTAAAAATAACGATCATAGCAGAGACAGGCGGCGTCCTCACATAGGCAGGGATAGGCTGTGTGGCATTATGGACCCTAAACCCCAGAGAGGGTTTTCACTCAATAATCTCTAAGTAACAGATTAGTGGTCTTAAGCTGTCTTTCCCTTTACCCTATGCATTCAGCGATGTCTTTGTCAGGTCGGATTGTCTGGGCGTAGTGTACAGATGCAGCCAGCCACCTTGCCGGGGAACCAGAGCGAGGTCAGCAATCTGGCGCCTTGAGCGGGCGCATTCGCTGTGTTGGGACAGAACGGTGTCGTTTGTCCCCTACCCCCTTTGTGTTCCTTCGTCTATATTAATTAGTGAATTGGGAAGACTGCTAGTATCAAGACTTCGAGCATCCGTTGTATCCAAACAATATCGGCGTCCAAGGTAGGTACAATTCTTGTTCAAGCTCAGTCGATTGACTAATAACTTCCTGCATTTCCAATTTCCCTGTTCCATTATCCACCACCACTTACTGTAGATGCTTTTAGAGAAGTCTAGATTAAGAGCAAATTATTATATTGTTTGGCGACATTCAACCATTCAGTGAATTAACTAGGAAGTAGGGGAAGGTAAGCAAGTCATTTTAATTCTTTATGCGATCCACCCCACTTTCATTATCCTACTGTGTGTCAAATCCATTGTTTGGAAGAACCGTTGTGATTTTGGTTTTACCATATTAGCGAGTAAAGTGGACTGCGTCGAAGTTTTAAGAATTAATTAATTTCATTAGTTAACTTTCAATTCTTGTATTTTGTTGAGGAATTTGCGTTCGCTGGCGACCTCTGTAAATATAAACGACTGTCTTTGAGGTTAATTCGTAAGTTTCATCGAAGGTTACATGTGTTCTTGGCGTGCAGGGTCTTGTAAAATTACGTAAATCAAGTAATAAACTTATCAGCCAAGTCTCATGCGTAACAGTATATAATATATAATATATATAATATATATATATATATATATATATATATATATATATATATATATATATATATATATATATATATATATATATATATATTATAAGGTGATATAATTCTTATAAACATTTTGTAAGTGTTTGTAATGTCTCTGAAAATTTTTTATTTTTTGCTTGCAAGATTCGTCATTTGTTGTGAAGACGTGATTTTAAAATGTCTTTTCTTATGGATATGTTGTGTGTTGTGTAAACTTATGATTCTATGGGATATTTTTCCCTTTTGTTTAATCTTTTGAAATTGTATTTTGAAAAGCTTATCAGATCGCTACATCCTGTCTGCCGAGAGAAAGAATAAAGGCTCGCTTTTCTGTTTGTTCAGGTGGCTTAGGGAAAAAGCATTTACTTTTGTTATCGTGATGAGCTGTCACCCAGTCGGCGAGTTAACTGTTATGTCTTTATCACTGTGTGTTTATTCCATCGTTATTAACTCTGCCTATGCCTATTCTGTTCATAATCTAAGAAAGAGAGAAAGAGGAATAGCAGATAAGTGGTGCTATTTTGTATCTAATGTGTGCCCAGCTGCCTCAGGCTGACAAATGTTTTGTAAACCCTGAACCAGGAAGTGTCAGTCATGAGAGATAAGGTGTTTAAGCCACAATCACGATAGTATTGTCGAGTATACTTTGTATCACGTGTGTGTAGGTGTATTCATACATGTGTATTCTGCGTGAATACCCTACGTGTATCTCGGCCTACGAGACTAAAATCCAGTGTCTTCTAATAGACAGATGAGTCTGCTGGCAAGGGCCATTAGAGGAAGACCTCAGACCCTCTCTCTCTCCCGTTATATATAATGGGAATAACAGAAACGCTCTGTTAAACTCACCCCAGGAGTGTGTTAATTTTGTAAAAGGTGATCAGGAATATTATTTTGTACAAGTGTTGAAGAGGAGATATATATTGGTGTAATGTTTACAAAAGGTATATTTCCTTGCCGATCTTTTCTCCACAGCGAATAAGGGTATAGTGTAAAAAATATATCAGTCCTATTGTACAGTACTTAACGTCATTTGTAACATAGCGACAGTAATTGCTTGACCGTACGATGGTTGAAATACAAGCAAAACAGTTGTTATCCGATACGATTAGTAGCAAAACAACAGTTTCCGTTCGGTTGTTTATTGCTGCATGCATTTCGTATAAGAGTATAATGTTACTGACAATACTTTTATCATTCTCTTTTACTTTTACAACTAGCAGATGGAATAAAGAGATGGAGGAAAAGAAGTTGATCTATTGTAAGTTGGTCTCTCTCGCTGCCTATATATGCGAAATCTAAAAATATTTCCTAAATATTTTTCGTATCAGTATTAATTGCTAACCCCATACGTAAACTCGAAATATCGTAATTCGAGCACTACCTGTATTTGATAATTGTCTTTTCTTTATTAACCAACTTGTACTGATTTATGGATATTAATTCTAAGATGAGGTGTAGCTGCTGGGTTTCGTGTATTCTAGCCTAATAAATGGCTAATCTGGCACCCTCAGGTCTAGCGAAGCTTGGATTAGTGATGGTCAAACTGTATATATATACAGGTATTCCCCTACTTACGATGGGGTTAGGTTCCAAAAAAAAACCGTCGTTTGTTGAAAAAATCGTAATTTCGAATATGGCCTAGCCTACACTAGGTACTGCCTATACATATATGGTAGCCTAGCCTACACTACACAGTATACTTTATACGTATAAGGTATAGTAATTATTAGTGTCTGCTAATTCTGCAGGTTCAATGCAGATTGACATGATAAGTCAATATAAAGAGAAATTGAATAACAAACAAGGCCTAGCCTGTACTTTTGTATATCATATATGGTAGCCTAGCCTACATTATACTGTATTCTATTTTCACATAATAACACCGGATTATACAAACATCAAAATAACGAATGTGCATCTTTTCCATGGATCTTTTAAAAATTTATGCTTTACTACACTGTATCCAATTGTAAATATTCTTATATTGTTTTTGCATTATAAATTCCGATCATAGCGATCAAATGTTTTGGTTTAGGAATTGATCACGCGGTCTTTATTTTACATATTTAACTTTCGGTTCAGAGGGCATTTCTTGCTTCTAGTTAGCGTAAATGAATCTCTAGATACTTTATTTATAAGGGACACATATATTTTCGTTATAGGAAGTATTTTTAAGTCGAAATAAAACTTAAATATGTCTCGTTGTGAAATTAATTTAGTTATTTTTTTCGTTAATAGATGACGTTAGCGGCTGGTCGTTGGGGCATGTTTGTTTTGTAAAAAAAAAAAAAAAAAAAAAAAAAAAAAAAAAAAAAAATCCATTTGCTTTTTTCTCTTGATTTCATCATCATACTACGAACTTTTCGTATTTATCTTTTATCGGCAGTAATGTGTGTTCTTTCATGCCCAGTAGTTCTGATTAAAATACTTTCCAATTTTATTTGCGGTCGAGTTTCATCCATGTTGCCAATGCACGATAATTTATAGTCATTAGCAGTTTGAACATTCTTTTCTCAGTTTCAACTACAACTTGCAGCTTAAATTTACTGTAGCAGTATATTTCCTTGCCGATCTTTTCTCCAAAGCGGATAAAGGGTATAGTGTAAAAAATATCAGTACTTAGCGTCAATTTTAACATAACTTCAGTAATTGTTTAACTGTGCGATGGTTGGAATACAAGCAAAACAGTTGTTATCTGATTCGGTTATTAGCAAAACAACAGTTTCTCGTTCGGTTGTTTATGACTGTCTCATTTTCGCAAGAGTATAAGGTTACTAACAATACTTTTATCATTCTCTTACTTTTTAACTAGAAGATGGAATAAAGAGATGGAGAAAAAGAAGTTGGTCTATTGTAAGTTGGTCTCTCTTGCTGGCTGATGTGTCAACTTGCAACTGTAAGCGCTGTTGCCTGTGCCCTTTCGAAATTTAAAAATATTTTCTAAATATTGTCATTACCGTTATTAATTGCTAACTCCATAAGTAAACTTGAATTATCGTCACTCGTGCACTACCTGTATTTACAAGCGCACAAAAATTGCAAGCTAACACTGACCTATTTTAACTTCCGACACAATGAGAGCAAGTAAGGTCGACTCATTGAATCAATGTACCTATTCAGCCTTTCAGGCCTCACGTGATCGTACACTGTCGCTGCCTGATTATGCGTTGTTGCCTCGCCAGTCACTCCATGAAATTTAAAAATATGTATTTTCAAAATATTGTCATATTGATACTAGTTGCTAACCCTATCGTAAAAGTTATTTATTTGCAAAAAATTCGATTCCGTGAATTTGAGCACTACCTGTGTATATATATATATATATATATATATATATATATATATATATATATATATATATATATATATATTATATATTAATTATATATTATATATATATTATATATTATATATTATATATATATATATATATATATATATATATATATATATATATATATATATATATATATATATATATATATACACATATATATATATATATATATATATATATATATATATATATATATATATATATATATATATATATATATATATATATATATATATACATATATATATATATATATATATATATATATATATATATATATATATAAATAATGTATTTTATATATATACTGTGTGTGCAGTCTCCGCATTTCTAGATCAGGTAGTTGACAAGTCCACTACTTGCAATGAGTGGATGTAAACAAAATCACAGCACCATCCTGGTGGCCTATCGCATTAACACAAATGTTTATTCATGGTAAATTTTATTTAGTTTCCTTTAAAGGTGAGTTTAAATTTACATATGATTTCATACTTTATTCCAGTAACAAAATTTACTGTAATAATTACCGTATATTTCTGTATAAGACAACCTTTAGATAAGATGTCAAAAATTATAGCAAATTTTTAAAATTTATCTCATATCTATAGTATAAGATGACTGTTAAATTAAAACCATCTGTGTATAGGCTAGCCAGCTTTTGCAACAACAGGTATCTATAAAATATTGGTTATGTAAATATGATGTTATTACAAATGCTATTTTACTTACTGTATCCTTAGAAATTCAAAATAAATGAAATAACCCTGACTCTAAACTGTATCATGTTTTTTCATACAGAAAGTCGCCTAAAAGGAAACCATTATTTTATTTACATTTCAGCTGCAAGCATACAATAATTAGTGTATATAATTATCGTCCATTATGACTGAAATTGTGTTATTTAACACCAAAATTGTTATTTAACACCAAAATTATAATGAATTTTTAATGAAAAATTAATATTATGTTATCCTAAATGTTATTACTACTGTAATTACACTACCATTAAAATTTCTGAAAGGTTACTGAAGGTTACTGAAAGATAAAGGTTGCTGTGTGCAACTGTAACTCAATGTTTACATTTTCTCAGCTAGGCTTGCATAAATAAAGATTGATTTCATTGATATACTGTAGAATTATTCCTCAAATAGGCTATCTATTAGGAAGATATGCCAATGATGCCAATCTTTTCATGTATGTTGGTGGTTATCACACGGTTATCACACCGAGGCCGAGGCTAGCCTACCGATAAACATCACTTAGAATTGAGGTGTGAATTTTAGAATGATTGTATAAGACAACACTAAATTTTTAGGGATGAAAAAGTATGCTTGCTGTAGGCTAGGCCTATCCTAGACTACAGCGCTCGGTCTAACATCTGTAATAAGGCTACATTAGGCGCAGGGCAGTTTTTTGATACATTTAGAAATAAAAAAAGTGCGTCTAATACACCGGAAAATACAGTATTTCTCAATCAATACTGCTTATATTGCCGCCAAGAGCTCAATTATTTTGCCTAAAAATATTTTTAAGGGGGTATTTTGGGGCCAGAAAACCAGTTAATTCCTTTCCCACTATTCCTTATGGGAAAAAGCATTTCCTTCTTTCAACTTACTGTCCATATTTTGTGAAAATCGACAATAAAAAATGTGAAAAAAAATCATTAAAAGGGCATATAAAACAAAACCACCAAAAACATATTAATATACCAATAACTCCACAAAAATATTTTTCATTGGAAGTTCTAAAAGAATCAATATAAAAGGAACACATATAATGTAATTAAGTAAAATCACTTGAAAAATGTTGCATGCACACAACTAATAAGCAGCAAACAATTACCTATAACACTACAATTAGTGTATTTACAAATAAGGTAAGTAAACATTTACTTTTCAGCATACAAAACCACAGTGCAATAACATACCTGATTATCCTTATCATTATCTCCATTATCAAGCTGTTTTCTCATGTTGTTGCCAGTATAAGCAACGCACTTCAACTGCCATTCACCAATATCTTCGTTCCAATGGACATAGCGCTCTATCATTTCCTGAAAGACAAAGTAGGCGTCTGCTATCAAACTTTTTAGCCATCATTATTAAAGGTGTGTACTGTATCAGTGATGTATTTTAATTTTTCATATATGTACATTTTAAAACTATGAGCATTGTATATCATTTGACACATGCCTGAATAAACAGGTGTCAGGCTGAGATGTTAATTGGTGAACAGAAATGCATATATCCTAACAGAGGAAAGAAATGATGAAGTCTAAAACTAGAGATGATTCCACCCATAACAAAAGGATGAAGAAAGAAAGAAGCTGACAAGGAGATATCTGTAGATCATGAATATTTAACGGCATGCACAACCAGGGATATAAGACATGAACAAATTGAGAATGTAACATGTATACAAACTCACATATACACAGTCTGAAAAATATATGTAACATTACATTTTTGTATCAAGTTCAATACAGTGCTGCACTAAATAAATATCAGTAAAAACATCGTAGCACAGACAGATGGGAATTATTAGCAAAAACATTTTTTCCACTGTCCAAACTGCATGTTTTGTCCATTTTTCTGTTATACTGTTGCTATATGATTCAATAACATTAAATGTTTGCAAGTAAACAAAAATATTTTTTCTTAATAATATTCCAGTCTGAAATGAGAGAGAGAGAGAGAGAGAGAGAGAGAGAGAGAGAGAGAGAGAGAGAGAGGAGAGAATGAAATATCAAGTGATACAATATTCTCTTGTGTATTGTTATGATGTGTGATAAACTTGTAATGAAATACTCTACACTAAATCAAGCAAAGCAAAAAAGAAAAATGGTAATGTGATATTATGAGGCAAAATGAAAATTCATTAATTCTAATAAAACACTTTTCAGTGTTCTTAACATAAAATTGCTTTGAACTATTGTCATCAAGAAATGCCATATGTACTAAAGATGTAAACAAAGGGTGTGGCAATGTAATACACAAACACAGTCTGTGTATTACAAACCGAACAAATTTCATTTTCAGTAGATTGTACTAGGACAGGCTTTCAAATAAGATTACCAAACTCATGACTTACATAACAATTTATAAACACATAACAATTTATAAACATCTCTTATAATTAACAACAAAGAACAAACATAAACAGCATTGAGTATGATGTAAACAAATGAATCGGGAAACAGCTGTTTTGCGATTTTGAGGGATTTTACTCAACATGAAGTATGTTAGGTTACCTTTGTATTCCCATTTTACATTTATGTACAACGTAAAAGTAATAATTCCAGTAATACAGTCATTCCTTTTAGCAACTTAAAAATTATTCTTCTAATTCTTTGGTAGCAGGCTCAATCAGCTGATACTGAGAATGTAAACATGACTCATTGCGAATGGTGACTGATTGGTTTTTATTTTATACATATTACGATGATGATATAACATGATAATAACACACTATATATTGATTCATTAAGTAAAATATCAGTTACATTACCATTACCTTTAACTTAAAAATACAGCTGTAATAGCCTATTTGACTTATGCACATGGATACTATGAGTGTAACGCCTAGCCTTGGTCAGTTCACACATACACATTTTGTATCTTGTGTATGGTAATACAATATGACAAAAACTGATATGAAATTTGTTGTACAGAAATACACTGACAAGTAATACAACCATGGCAGACTGTGGGTAAACACAGGTAGGGTGCCTACCATATATACTCAAGCATCATGAGTCTTTTGAAGACCTAATTTTGAAGGTAATTTTAAGGGGGTCACATCATACGTGAGATATAAAATAAGGGTATGTAATATTCACATATTAGTAGCATATTATAAAATACAAACATAACGAATCCAGTATGCATCTTTTCCATGGATCTTTTAAAAAGTTATGCTTTAATTCACTGTATTCGATAATACTGTATGCACAGTATTCTCATATTATTGTATTATACATACAAACATAGCCATCAAGCGCCATTTGTATTGTTTAGGTTTTTGTGAAACAACAATACCATTCGGGAATTTTTGTTTAGGCATCAATTTCCGTTTAAAGATAACCATGGGGGAAGTTTTGTCCCATCTGCCATACACATTAAAACAACATTAAAATGTGTTCTTTCATGCCCACTAGTTTTGATTAAAATACTTTTCTCTCCAATTTTATTTACAATCGAGTTTGATGGCATATCAAAGTTTAGGGTAGTGTTTAGGGGAGTTTCATCCAAGTTGCTGATGCATGATAATTTATAGTCATTAGCAGCTTGAACTTCGTTTTCTCAGCTTCAGCTACAACTTGCAACTTAAATTTAGCAGTATATTTCCTTGCCAATCTTTTCTCCATAGCGAATAAGGGCATACAGTACTGCACTGTAAAAGTATATCAGTCCTATTCTACTTAATGACATTTGTAACACAAATACGGTAATTATTTAGTATCATACAATCATTGAAATGCAGGCAAAACCGCTGTCATTATCCGATTCAGTTTTTCACAGCAAAACAGCTGTTTCTTGTTCGGTTGTTTATGGCTGTACATGCTCAAGCAACGAGTAGTGTTACTAATGATACTTTTATCATTCTCTTTTACTTTTTTAACTTATTCAACTAAAAGATGGGATAAAGAGATGGAGGAAAAGAGGTTAGTCTATTGTAATTTGGTCACTCAAAAAAGGACCTCGCATTATACACAAGATACATGATAAAATCATTTTTCATGAGTGAAAAATTGGGGGTCGCACAATATGCAAGATGGTGTGTTACACGAGTATATAGGGTACCTACTGAATGTGTCATTTACGAGAGAGAAAAAGAAGGGTTTACAATTTTTTTCAGCATATTTATGCAGTATATTTCGTTAAAAATATGGTATAGGGGAAAAAAGGTAGATAATTGCCTCTTGCATAGAGTTCTTGTCTGAAATATGACGGTTGTTATTTATAAGCATATTGAGTGTTTACAGTTATGTGATATTGACAAGGTTAGGTGAGGAAAGGTACAGAGTTGTCCTTGAACACCCCTAGAATTTTTTACTTGCCCTTATCCAGATTTTGCCAATATCTGATGGGCCCCTGGCTCTCTTGCAAGCACAAGTAGGTAGAAATACAGCAATTGGCTGCATTTTAATTGAGCAGTACTGTTAAGCACTGTACTGTATATATTAGATTCAGCTGAATGATAATTACTAAATACTGATTAGGAGAGGCTATAATTATTTTGATAGGGAACTGCTGTACTCTATATCTATGCAACTTGGCTCCAAGGTCCTGTGTAGGCTTTACGTAAATCGCAATAACTTAATTATCTGGCTACTTGCCAGGAGGCCAGATCCCTAAACTACCTATCAAGTTGAGGTGCCACTTTGAGGAAGCTGTAATTGGAGCACAGCATTTGGTATATATTTCTGCATCTGTTTTATTATTTCCATACCTGATATTCTAGAGGAATGAATGAATCTATGATCAGTTGGTGAAGCTTGTGTTCTCGTGACAGATGCCGCACTGATTCAAGAAGTGACTCCATCTCTCTTTGATGTTCTGCTTGCATGTCACTCAATTCTGACTTGGCAGCCATTAACAATGTCCACACTTTCTTGAGTTTTCGTGTCTTACCAGCAGCCTCCTCTTGTAGTGTTGAGTATCTTTCTTCCAAGTCTATTCTCTCAGCCTGAAACATTTCATTACTTAAAGTTTACATCTTAATTTTTTAATAAAATACAATTTATCATACAAACCTATTATTTACAATAAACCTTTTTCATGGTCTGGAAATCATCCAGGAGCTTCATTTCCTTTTAGAAGAAAAAAAAGAAATGGCAGTAAACCAAGACTATTGCCCAAGCACTGGAGGATCCCCAGGATTAGGCAGCTATGAACGTCATTATCTGTGCCATCTGATTAATGAACTGCCAGGGCCCCAAATAGATCCCCCTCCAGGAGATCCCACACTTGATTCACAATCTCTGCCAGTGTCACTTGGGTGCCCTGAGCAGTGCCACGCTCCGTCCGTCCTGAACGATGAGCAATTTCCAAAATTATTATCAGTGCCTGGCCCTGCCTTAATGGCAGTGCCAGAGCACGTCCCCGATCTCCATTCCAGAGATCCCAGTCCAGGTCTCCTCTCTTCTCCCAGCTTGGCTCCGTTACCAATGCCGGTAAGAGAGACGGATCCTTCCGACAACAGCGGAAGCTCACCCAAAGGTGCGGCCTCGTAACCCGTGCCTGAGCTGGTCACTCTTACCTGGGAGCCTCTCGTCGTCCCCCATGACTGCTTCCTCTCTGTCTCAGTCCACAGCAGACACAACAGTGAGTAAGGATTCTGCCATGTCTCAAACGGCCGATGAACCCAAGGAACTGCGACGGATCACGGTAGAGCTTGCAAAGAATGCCCCTGCATCTGCCATCAAAGAAGCCGACACAGGTGGCGCTCAAATACCCTCCACAGGCTCAGATCCACCGATTCCCCAACCAAGACAAACCATCAAAGTAAGAGAGGTCCATGGAGGAAATACCATGAGCCAGGTAGCTTAAAGAGAGTCCCTGAGCTCTCCTGGCACCCATGCCAAACTGGCACTGTGCCATCCCTTTTCCCTACAAAGACTTTGGCACCTCTATCCAGAAGAAGAAGTCAGGGTCTTTTACCTATTCATTTTCCTTATAACTCTATCCTTTACTATTTTCCTCTAGCATTTCCCTTCCTTACTTTTGATTATTTCTCACATTTATTTTATGCCTTATCAAAGCCCATTTTACATTAATTCCCTCTGCCCATGCAGAGTGCCACTGACTTATATGCCAACTGTATGAGTCCTATGACTTCCCCTTCATGCCTATCACAGTATGATACATTTACAATACGATATGTCATTGCCATTAGGTGTTACTTTATGAGTGCCAACTTGGCACAGTGCCCTTATCGTAGATGCTGGCTACCTTTGTGTCCTTCTTGGGCTAAAGAGTGAACCTAGCTGTTTCCCATAGGCTAAGAATGTAATTTCGGCATATTTAATCATCATCTTTTATTAACAATCACTGATTACTCTGAATCTGTCACCCATTACCTTTGTAAATCTCTGTAACAAATCTCGAGCCTCAGACTCACGTCCTTGTGTTTACAGTGCCCGAATGGCACTGAGCCATTGCTCAAGTATCATGGAACCCCTAAACAAGCCCACATTTACCTTACTATAATGACTCTTCAAGGCAGACTAACTGCATGTGTGCAAAATTTGTAACTGATTATTATTAAGTGTACACAAAGTACCTCTAGAATTAACCTCCTGTGACTGTCATAGACAGGCCTTGGAGGAACCCAAAGAAGAAGAAGAAGAAGAAGGGGCAGAAGAGAGCCAAGTAGTTGCAAGGGCCACACGCTCACCCTGGCACTCGTGCCTCCTTGGAACAGTGCCTTTTCATCTCAGAGTGATCCTGGCTCCTGCCCGGAGGAGGTGGCTGGCATGATCTCTGCCTTAGTAACAGCCTAGACCAGATTCAGTAAGTAGTAGTAGTAACCTTGTGCTTGAAATCTTGTACTCAGCAGCAGTAACTAAGTAAGTATAACTTTTTCAGCCAGTAATTGTAAAATTGTGAATAGAGCCACAGAGCTCATGACACGCATGGCATAAAACCTTAATTGAGGAAAGCATTTTCCAAACGAAAACTCATTTAAAAACTCAGGTTACTTCTTTACTATGATTGTACATTCTAGTGTAAGAAATTGTATATTTGTGCAAATATTGTTATTTAGCTAGTTCATTGTTATTTACGTTGGTGTTGCGGCAGAGTTCTAATGGGCTATGTCATAAAACATACAATTGAATGTACCATTTGTCTATAACTGAATATCACCATCAGAGGTAGCATGTAAATATCCGTAGACACATTTAAATAGCGTTAGGATTCTGTAGAAAGTAAGTGATTAAAGCTCGTATCCACCCTAGAGTCAGGTGGATCCTTAGCTGGTCGCATTGCAAGGGCAAAATCTGTCCAGGGAAAAGAGATAAGTAATCAGTGCAAACAGCTTCCTTAGAAAGGCCTTCACACCAAAAAGGGAGTGAATGCCTTCTTAAGGGGGAAAGCTATTATAAATATTCCCTGTTCGACCTCTCTTCCTTGCTTCTTAATCGAATAATAAAAATTTACATTTTTTTAAAGTAAGAGGGCGGACAATGTAGGCTGTTAGCATGTGAAGAAGTGAGCAGGAAGTGTTTTCAATTTAAATTCACCAACAGGCGAGACTCTAGCTTAGAGGGTCATAGAGTGATACAGTTATTCTGTTCTTAAAATCCACTTTTCTCTACTCAGTGCACTGGCAAGACTATTGTCATTTCAGGTCCACTGGGTAGGTGGAGTTTTGAAGCAAACAACAAGACGATGCCCAGCATCGGGACTCTCCACTCAGCTGCTACAGTGTCCAGACAAGTCCGGGCTGCCTTCCAAGCATCCTTTGTTTTTCCCTCCTTTGTTTAAACTGAGGAGAAATTTGCTAATCCAACGGACCAAGAAATCTTCTGCAATTAACTAGGTAGTCTGAATTGACAATTGCTCTATATTCTCTTTACCTTCGACTGAAACTCATTTTCCCTTAATCAAATTTTCCTCTCTTAAACAGTCACTGACTAAGAAATCCTAATAAAACGTATCCCATTTATGAAGTCAACTATCAAGGACAATTACTGTTGTCTAGTGAAGTAACATAACTTATCCTCCACGGTGTTAAAAGTATTATTCTTAACTTAATAAATCATCACCTTGTGATTAAGTAATGACAAGTGAGAGTTTCTGTAATGCAAGATTGTTATCTGGATGCATGATTTTCCAGAACTGTGTACACCTTGGGCCTGCACCAAATCATCTTTCTTGGAGAAGAATCCGCATCCTTAGTACCAAGAAGCCTCAATTCAACCTTGCAGTAAATTCCTGATAAAGCATCTGAAAGGCACATAAATCTGTTGTGTTCATTCTATGTAGCATTGAGGCTTGTCCTATGTATGACTAATATGCTGAGCTGCTGTTAGCCCCTGTAAATAATCCATTTCATTTTATTTTACTTTTGTTGAAACTAGTGTTCCAGTAAGTTTGCTGAATTCATTCATGTGGTTACGAATACACCTCTATTCTTTGTTAACTAGTGCTGACTGGTGACCTGATCTAATTAGTATCTGTCCTTCAGAGTTAATTTTAGCTTCAGCTGACAGAATTACGTGGGACTTCGGTAAAGCAAGGCAATATAAACCCAACTAACTAAATATTAAACTCATTAGCCAGAATGACCCAAGTAACGGTAAAAAAAAAAATATATATATATATATATAGAGAGAGAGAGAGAGAGAGAGAGAGAGAGAGAGAGAGAGAGAGAGAGAGAGAGAGAGAGAGAGAGAGAGAGAATCTTCCTTTCACCCTTAAATCTTCAAGAGAAACCCTTTAAACATGGAATCAACAGACTTTTAACCCAAAAGGGCTCCACAGGGAAATCAGCCTGAAGGGAGAGACTTGTTACAGGAAAAAAAGGTGATAAATAAATACAATGGAAGAGAAAGTATCTCAATATACCTGAAATTCAGATGTCAGCAGAGAGCAGTAATAAATTTGCTTCTCGCTTAAATAATTGGAGATCAGAAGATGCCAAAACTGCACGAGTACAGTACACTATTTTACATTATAAATTTTATACTCACATCCTTATATATACATACATTTACCCTCATAAACCAGTATGTATCCCCAGTCATGCTGAAGTGAAAGTTCAGCTACATGTAAAGATTTCTCACAATCAAACTAATCTGCACATGCCACAACATGTTTATTACTATAAATAAGGCAAGACTTTTTAGTTATGTAAATCTTAACAACCCTGACATCATCCTAATCTCAAGTGTTGTCATTGTTGAAAATAAGATAATGATCAATAAATAACTAACAAACACTCCTACAGTGTGCAAAAATTAATTATCAACACACAATACAAAATATAATTCAGTATCAAATTAAATTGCAACTAGAAACAACATCTGAATACACAACCAATCTGATGATCATAAAACTGAAAACCTGTCTTGCAAAAATACTTCATTAACAAGAGCTGCAGCCTTATCACCCTCCCTTTTGTACGTAGTAAGAATTATTGGCTATTCACTTCTGGCCACTAAGCAACCATAGATGTACAACATACCTCCTTTTGGGTAATTGCATGTCTCAGCTGCTCTTCATGCTTCCTTCTTTCTTCTAGCTCCTTAGCTGATTCTTCCAGAAGTCTTTCTTGTTCTTCAGCCTTCTCCAGCAGATTCTCTCCTCCAACCAGGATTTTCCGCTCAAGACCCTGGAGGCGTTGTTTTAGAGCTTCTTGCTCTTTCCTAAATTGAAAAGAGAAAATACATTACAATTGCTAAACAGAAAATTAAAAGAAAGAATGTTTACTTCCAACTCAATTCTTAAAGATTCAAAAAATAACATCAAGTTCTCAATCTCATCTAACTACTAAGAAGAATGGTGAAACTGAAGTGCCATCCATGTCTTGATAACAACAAAAGGTTACAATTAATCCAGAAATTTCATCACTAACAAAAGAGTTATTCAATTACCTCTGAGATAATATTAAATTCAAACCTCATTATCAAGGTTACCAGCTTTTAATTCACCCAAGCAACTCAAGATCATACTTGTAGTCTATATGTTCCTTAACCGATATATTTTTTCGATCAGGAATTCTGTACATGAAGTAATATTTTGGGAAGGTAAAAGAGTAATTGCTAATAAATTTTCACATGGTACTACCAATATACCAAACCCCAGTATTTTATTAGCTACTCATTTAATAAAACTTGCCAGTTTTCCAAACCCATTGCTGCAGAGTAATGTGCCTGGTGTCCCTATTCTAAATTTTCAATAATATCTTCTGAGAAAATTATAGCTACATTGAAACTCACACCATAAATATGAGTAAATGTTGAAATGAAGACACGCTTATTAGGCTACATTATGTGGTAGACTTAGTGATTAATAACCACAACTGTATTATTATTACCAAAGTAATTGAATTATTGTCCTTGGAATTTTCTTCTACTTAATATTAATCAGCTCTAATATGAAAATATACAGATGAAAAGTACAGTACAGAAAATGTACACTTTCAACACTGAATTACTTGCACAAAACAAAAGTACATACGCAGTATCTAAGGCTCAACAGTTATTTTCTTTCCTTGACAGTAATTTTAAAACCCAAGAAATTTTATGAAGGTAATTAAAACTTACATTCAGCAAGTAACAAATAAAAAACATACAAAGAATGGCTACAATTATTTTAGAGGTGAAGTTACATCTGAAATGTAGTAGGTAATACATCTTGATTAGTAAATAAGTAGAACCTGGGTTAGAAACATTTCTCTGATTTAAAGTTCACTACAACCAAAAAATTATTCACAAGACTTACTTCTGATAAAACTAAACTGCTACATACATCAGTATACAAACTACCTTTTACCTTTCATTAATCATTTCAAGAGCGAACAATTATCTGAGTGACAGTAGTACTAAGGTAAATCCAAATATAAAGAAAACACTTACAGTGCTTTTTTTATTTCCTTTTCGTGTTTGTCAAGGTCACTCTTCAGTTTATTCTTCTCTTCCTCTTCAAGATCTTTCCTCTCAGCCAGCATACGACGCTCTTCTTCAATCTTCTTTCTAATTGCTGCTACCTATAAAACATTTATTTTCTGAGCCAGCTCAAACTAAAAATGAAACAATCCAAAAGTTTTAAATTCAAAATATTTCAAACTGCAATTTACTTTTGACTAACTCTAGCTACAATTATCATTCACTGAAATGTCTTTAAATCCACAGCATTTGCACCAAGAAGGTACCAACAGAAGGCACTACAAGGAGCAGTACACTATTAGACACCCCCTTCAGGACTTGGTAACTAATATAAGTGTCACTGACAGTGCACAAAGCAGGTGTTGCCTCAGCATCCTGGAGGCACTTGATATTAAAAAAAAAAAAACCTCCCTCAATGTTACACGAGAGACATTCTTTCTCCTACAAATATCAGGAAGCTGGCTCCATCAATATCTACATCTTATGATAATGGCACCACTGACAAAACACTCCCTGCAAGATTCCCCCAAACCAGTCTCCAGATTACCCTGAGCCACACTTGTCAGTCAATCATCTAGATTACGACAAAGGACCTTTGTCCTTCATAATCAGCTACTTGGTTTTTGTGAGAGACACACCAGCCAATTAACAATTGAGAGAGGCACCAGCCAATTAACAATGAGTCCCAAAAAAACTATTCACACAGCTTTAAAACCCTTTTCACAAACAATTTCTCCACACAAATACGAACAAAAACTGCTTTATAGTCCAGTTTAGTTAGACTTTAAGACCATTTTTTGTTGAACTGCATCAAAAAGTTAACAGTAAAATTTTACATAAATTTTCTGTACTTTTATACATTAACCAATCTCACTTAATATTAGTGAAATGAGATTTCTTGAGTGCCTCTATACCCTCTTTTTGATGAAATGAATATAGAACAATTATTCCACAACCTTTCATTCACATGGAAAGGAATTACATTTCCTCAACTGCTACATTTTTAAATTTTGACAGTCCCTGTTGGCTCAAGTTTTGGCATTACCATAAATAATCTTTAACTGGTAGTGCTGCCTTGCATTCTCTGCATACCAAGATTAGGTCATGCTGGCTATTAATCCAATATTTATGAATCAAATGCATTAGATCAAATCTTTACGAATCAAATTTGATGAGATAAAATTATCAAAAGACATGAGTGCACATATTTGAGGGTAAATATGTGGAAGCTGGGCTTACTGAATTTTCTACATTTTCAAAGTTGCCATACTTAAAACTATTATGATGCAATATACCACTCAACAGTAAAAACCACCTAACATGACCATAACAAACCAACTACACTAGTGCTTTACTCATTTCTAATTGAAAATCAAAGTTTAGTGTCTGTCTATCAAAATGAGACTGGCATATGTAGCCATATGCTTGTTGTAATACATAGGCTATTCTACTGTACTAAGTAAACTTGCTCTTATGAACATCCGAAACATATTCAAAAATCAATATTCCATCACTCAAGACCAGCAGAATGAGAATAACAGTCAGCAATTACCACAATAAGTTCTGAACAACTCTGAGAACACCATAAACGATCCTCATGCATTAAAGTTAAAACATGGATTTGTTGATCTTTCATAGATAGTATATCAATAGCAAGTTAAAAGCAATTATACACACTGATTCTTAATTGTAATGTTAAATATATGGTCATTAATTAAATACTGGAGTTTCATTAATATATATCATAGCTTAGTCAATTTTTCCTATATAATAAATTACTCACGATAAATGTAAAACAATGAGAGAGAGAGAGAGAGAGAGAGAGAGAGAGAGAGAGAGAGAGATATTGTGGCTCCTACAAGATGATGAGCGCACACATTTAGAACATACCTCCTCGTCTTTCAACTTCTTTTTCTTTTTCTTTGGCTTTTCATCTCCTTCTTCTTCTTCCTCCTCATCTGTTTCATCCTCTTCATGTTCCTCTGAAAAGAAAAGGAATAACTTTATTAAATATTGCCACAAAATACTACAATGTTAAGATTCATATATGGAGTGAAGTAGGAAGATCATAACACACTTGTACATTACTTTGTTTATATTTTATGCTACTGTATTTCTGTTTATATTCTTACTGTATTTTCTCATTTTTAGTTTTACAAACCAAAAAATAAATGCAATTGTATGCCTACATATGTATGCACACACTCATTCCATACACAGGAAAGGCTATTGGAGATACTGACAGTCAAGAGCTATTTTGTGAAGAATTGATTTCAAATAACATATGCTTATTACACACTTCAGTATACTGCAAAGATATATGCATCCTATTTCTTTGGATCTGATATAATTCATTAAGTTAATGTATATCTGCATAGGCTAGCCATGGTCAGAATAGGATTTTGGTATAGCCTAGTCTAGGTTAGTCTATTCTTCAACTCCTTACCCACACTCTGAATGTATAGTAATCCCCTTAGACCTATTAATGCAGTTAAATAAGGAATTAGAATAAATGTAAAGATTTACTATCCCTTATTCATTATTCTAAAAGCTGAAAATCTCTAAAATACCAAAATTTGTTTGTGGAAGGAAGTATTCATTTGGAAAAGTCAAATACTGTGGTGAGGCTGTATTTAAAACCATAATAAGTTCAATGAAACTTGTTTTATTTACCATATCCAATCAGTGTATATAGCATATACTATTACTATCGTATTACATTATATGAACATTGCAATCATGCACCATTTACATTCTGGTTATGTCTATATTCTCAGCTGAGTGAGTAGTGAGTACTCAAGACAACCCCATTACCATTGGTTGCTTAATGAAACATAATTCAGAGATGCATTTTTCTTGTAGTAAATGAAAAAAGTTGGCTTAAAAAAATTCAAATTACTTCATTTCTAAAAACAGTACATTATAAACAGAGTAAAGGTGTGGTTTCACTAATTCTGGACATTGCTTTTGTCTATTCCAAAACATTATGCAGCCTGCATGTTATTTATTTCTCCAACCAGCTTAAATATGGTGGTAACCTTTCTCAAGACCTACTTCACTGTGCGAATATTCAGTTTTAATTATGTAGTCACCATTAAGAATCAGCCAGTTTTAACAAGTTGACAACTGTAACACCACTCTTAATAAACATGCGATAGCTAAGGTAACTGGCATTGGCAAACAGCTGTTTCTTGATTTGTTGCTTATGTCAGTACTTCTTACTGTTTATGGCAGTGTTTACTTCAAATACACAGTTGTTGTTTATTATAAGAAATAGTAATGATAAACCACAAGTTTTGTATGCCTGGTTCAATGTATGATGATTCACATTTAGCCTGCTGGACTTTACCTTCTAAGCTTATTACTTAGTCAAAAGCTATGCTAGAAGTGATATGCATTATCAATGCAATCTAACAAAACTGAGATTGGCATAAGAAGCCTAGCCCAGTAGAATCTATTGAAATGAAACTCTCACAACAAGCATGACACAGAGTAATCTATCAAAAATGCAACTCCCACAATATATATGATGAAATCAGCATACAGTATCAGCAGTACGGTTATCGGGCGGGGGTTCCATTCTACTGATGACAACCAAAAATCGCCACTAACTGAAAATCGGCGATTTCTGGTGCTTTTTTGGCAATTTTCAGGCTTATCAGCGCTGAAAAGTGCCGATTTTCGGTTATCGGCGCCTCTGTTAGGTATTTATTGGCGCCAATAAGTGGAAATCAGTGATTTTCGGTGCCGAAAATTGCCCATTTTCATCGCTAGGCAAGCCCCATAAAACCGAGCCATTAACCAGACGTTAACCGGGACTGGTCTGTATTAATCTACTGAAAATGCACCTAGCACAATATGTGATTTCATATGTTTTGGCAACAAAATTCCGAGGACTGCATGCACAAGTTTGTACGTTAATTATAGTTCTTTTGATGCTGTACCTTTTTGAGTTTTACAAAATGTTTTTGTTGGAAATAAAATGTGCTAGTGTATTTACGAAGCAAGCTTCAATCCAAAATCTGAAAAAATCCCAAAACTGAAACCGCTAGCCTCAACAGTTTTGGATGAGGGACTATGAACCTGTACTGTAAAATTATATTCATGCATCAGCATTAATCATTAATAAATTAAACACAAAATCAAGTTAAAGGATTTACAGTGAATGGCAAACTATCTACAGCATCACCAATATGAATAAAATTCAACTTTACTTGTAAATACAGTATTCATAACAAAAGTACTTCTCTGGTTGTGGCAAATGAAAATTTGCTCTACAACTAGATAACAAAATATAAAGACAAAAAGAACAAACATATTATGAGTCTTTTTATCTGTGAAATTAATTAATTTTTATTAACCGAAAAGTTTAATCTCATGCTACATGGAGAAAAATCCTAAATTTCAAATTCCTATGACAAAATGATTGAACAGATGTCCTACTCCAACACCTTTAAAAGAAAACCAATTCCATCTTACTGAAAAGCAAAATAACATAATACCAGGTGGATAGTTCAATTTTTATTAACTATACTTACCATCTTCAACTTTCAAATTTCAGGCATAACATCACACTCAAATAAACTGAAAGCATAAATGGTTAAAGTACTGAACAGTTACTAGCTGACTGAGAGAATAAATGAACTGTTGGTAGACATAACACTTTACCTTCTTGTTACACTGGAACATACCTTCCAACTGTCCTTTGAGCGCTTTGATTTCCTCTTGCAACTTGCGTAGAAGAGCATCTTTGGGATCTTCATTAATCTTGGCCTTGTTACAGATATTCTTGGCCCGGCTTGCATAGCGCAATGTACTTATTGTCTCATCATAGTTATAGCATGCTGGTCCAATATTTGCACACTTGAGTGAAAAAATGAAAAATCGTAACAGATTAATTCCAATTGTAAACGACTTCTTGTGATCACAAAAGTTAAATCCTGCCTTCCAACCACTAAGTTTTCAGCACTTCCTCATTTCAGTCATATAAAAACGACAAAATTTACAAAAAGAAGTAACAATCTTAACACTGGATCTCAGATGATTATCTACTGAATCAATTTTCCAAGTCTTAAGGTTTTCACACAAAGAGATGCACACAAAATATTTACTTATCACACAATAATTCTTCAATTGGTCAGGGGTTCTGTATGACTGTATGAGGCATGTAATTTCTACAAGAATCAAATGTAACAATTCATGGCTACATGATTTCATTTATAAAGCAGTAGCTTACTTCTAAAATAAAAAATCATTTCTATACTAATGTACTGTACTGTATTTTGACTGTAAGTAATATTGTTACAAAATTATATTTTCATAATAAAATTAAGCTTCATATATACTTATACCAAGTAATTACACAGCTATAATTTCTAACCTGTGCGGCAGCCTTTATTTACAAAACTGCGGTAGCACCTGGATAGAGTGTAGGTGACCCGCCCACTAACGAAAGTACTGAAAACAACTTAACAGAAAACCTCATTCTGTTTGTGCCCTTATGTCCATGAAAGGGGAGGAGGGTGGGCTCTGATTCTGTGTAATTACTTGGAAAGTACAGTATATATTAAACTTAATTTTATTAAGAAAATATCATTTTCATATAAGTAACTTACCAAGTAATTACATAACTGAATCCCATATTGAATGGGGGTGGGATACATGGACATATTCTATTCCAAAACATATAGGCATGGTAATGACTTTGAAATAGAAAAATTGCTAGCACTGAAACAATACTTGTTTTTTCCTTACGTGGTAAGAGAGCTACGGCAGGTGAATACTGCCTCTGGGTGGTGGTCATCTTAACCTGTAGTGGCGTGGCAGCTGACCAGACAACGCTTTCACCTACGCTGAAAACACCACACCCCATCCACTGAGACTGGTGGGTACTCCAGGTACAATGTAAACCCTGGCTCCAGAAAAATCGACACCTTACTTCAAGGCGAAGAGATAGTATGAGAAAAAGAAATTTTCCCATGCTTCCTCCCTCCATACCATGCCAGCCACTGATAATGGCCACAAGGTACTGCAATTCTTAAACACTGTTTCAACTTCTTTCAAACAGTGAGAAGCAAGGATCGGTCCGCACTTACAGTGGGCCAACTGTAGAATGGAAGTGAGGGACAAATGTGCCTGAAAGCTAATAAGGTAGAGACTGCCCTGAGGTCAAGAGCTTTCATTTTACAAGTAGGCAAAATGTCCCGAATCTGAGAGAGCACCTCAGAAATTAAGTCTCTGACAAAGAAAGACAATGCATTCTTAGTCAGAGGGCGAGACAGGTTCTTGACAGAGCACCAGAGGTTACTGGATGGTCCTCTGATCATCTTGGTCCTGCTCAGGAAACACCTTAAGGTCCTGGCAGAAGAAAGAACTCTCTTCTTCCTCAGAACCAAGGTATCCATTAAGGTCTTAATGGAGAAAGAACAGGGCCAGGGCTTGGAAGGGTCCTTGTTCTTGGCTAAAAACCAAGGGTAAAGTAGCAAACTGAGTATCCTTGTGAAAACGAAATACCTACCCTTTATCGATGGCTTGGAACTCACTAATATGTCAGCAGTAGCCAAGGCCACGGGGAAGAGTCTTACGAGTAAGGTTTCTCTGAGAAGAGGTTCAATGCGTCCAGGTTCCAGGAGACCAGATCTTCCTTTCTTTGCTTAGACAAATCAAAGGACTTGACACGGTCATTAAGATCTGGGACTGACGCTAGATTCAGGACCCCTGTGTTTAAACACTGAGCTAATCACAGCTTGATAACTCAAAATGGTGGAGGACAAGCGATTCCTAGATCTCCTAGGATAAAAAAGGAAATCTGCAATTGGGTCACAGACATCTCAGAAGAAGAGACGATGAGTCTGAGACACCAGCTTCGGAAAACAGCCCACATAGCCTGGAACATGCGACTAGGAGAACAATACCTGCATCTTGCAATACCCTTTACGTCTTGAAAAACCCTTATGCTCTGACAAGCTTCTGGACAGTCTGAAACCTGTCAGGGCAAGAGCAAACAACCTTTTGTTATCTCTTAAAGTAAGTAGATATGGTTTTTAGGGGAAGGGGTCTTGCAAAGTCCACCCACAACCGTAGCAGGTCCTGGAACCATTCTTTCATGGGCCAGAACGGGCTATGAGAGTCATCGTAATGTTGCGATGAGCCGAAGACTTCAAGGGCAGAAAGGAGTAGTGGTCTCTAACCCGGTTTTCTCACCTTATAGCTACGCCGATCAGAAATGATACGTATTGAAATATTAAAGTGATATTGGAAAGATATTAAAATGATATTAAGCATTTTTAGAGGGAGGCCTTTGGTGTTTGAACTATTAAAACAGGCATTTTTTGAGGGGGGTTTCAATATGTCGCAGATTTTCGGTATTCACTGGTGGTTGTGGTACTAACCCCTGCAAATACAGGGTTCGACTGCGCTGATACTTAACCGACATCAATACATTGCAACAAATCCCTATACAGATATACTAATACCCAACACAGGCACTCTTGAGACCTAGATGCATACTAAGATAGGTGAAATAGGAACTCCTTCTTCTTCTGAGGTGTGTCTGGAGAAAGAAAAGCTATCACAATGTAATTACAATCATACCTCGGTTAACAGATGTCTCCACTAATGGAAAATTTTGTTTAAGGATGGACAACAACAACCAGCAAAACCATGTATGGGATTAGGTGTGTCATGTGCACGGTTCTGAGCCAAAACAAAGGGAAGGGTTCAATCTAGGCATGTTTTTTTGTATTTCTGCCTTTCTAGTGCAAATGCATTAGTCACTGTGATCCCTAAGAAGGCTGGAGAAACCAGCAAGGCTGAGCCTGTTGTGGAGGATATTATGTCTCTGAGCAAGTCCATAGACTTGAGAGTTCAGTGATGATGATGTGGGGGTTAGTGGAGCACAAAGCAGAGCTCACCAAAGAACTGCAGGACCTTTAGACAAAGCAGCAACAGACAACAGCTGAGGAATTGTCTCCAGAGGAGGAGAAAGGAAGAGATGATGTCCTTAGTTCATTAATAAAAAAAAATGTGAGCAAAACTGGGGGAAGTGTAGAGTTTTGTTGAAAAATATCACCTTGACATAACCATAAATCTATGCTATAAACATGCTGAATGACAATGCTATCTCTCATTTCAGGAACATTTTAAAATGAGCAAAGTCACTGGACATGCTTTTTGTGAGAAACAGTGAATCTCAAGCAGAAAGCAGCAAGTTGCCTGCCATCTATGGATGGTCTTACCCACCTGCTACACTGCTTAACATAAATATCAGGGTACAGATCAGTCACAGAAAACAGTACAGCACTGAACTTACCATTACTGTTTTAGAATTTCCACCCAAAGAGTCTTGTAACAGCCTAGTAAGTTTTGAGTTTCTGTAAGGGATATGCGTTGACCTCCCATCAACAAGAGCAGATATCACATTTCCTAGTGTTGAGAGTGACAGGTTGATTTTGCTGGCCTCTTTGAGTCTCTGACCAGTTGCTCCAGTTTTGCTTTGACGCTCAGAGCCCTGTAAGGTATAAAACAACATATCAAAATAAGAAATAGAGCTGTACATATAACGAATTGAACATCAAAGACAAAAATGCAATGCCACAGAGGAAATGTAGCATGAAAACTGAAAGAATTGCAACAAAAAACTATATATATAAACTCACAGCAAGATCCACCAAGTGTAACTTCCCAACACGCCAATGTTGTTGCCCTAATTCATCTCTTTCGGCACATTCTATTGTTATTGTGAAGATGGCATGAGATCTTGAACTGTGTGTGTTCATGTTTGTAGCACCAACTGCACCTAAAAAGATCAAATAAAACAATCAATCTTTGTAGCAATTTTTTACTATACTCATCAAGTAACCACAAGGGCTATAGATATACTGTATACCCAAAACAAAGTGCAAATTCTGTACCAGCCATATAAAGACCAATTTACCACAAGAACTTTTACTAGAAAAATACTAGCAATAAATGGCTGCCGTTACAAAAAATAATGTTAATTCTGCAAAATTATGATGGCGAGTCATTTTCATATGCAAAAGACCTTGTAACAAATACCATCCCATTTTATAAAACCGAGACACCATATACACGTTAACCCAAAGACATCCTACAAAATTACAGTAAGCTCTCAAGTTATAATAGATATGATTTATAATCATCATCACCATAATCATTAGTTTATGTCAGACATTCATTTATAATATTTAGGATGGATCTTGCTTAATCTTACAGACAGCTGATTCCTATATTGAGAAGAGGAAGATGGATAATGCAGCTAGACAAAATCTGCTCACCCAATCGATCTATAGGCTTCAGGCATGAAACTCAAAACATTCTTACCTGACCTGGAATACATTCTGGATCTTATTGCTGCCAGAAGTTTGATTCCATTCAGGGAGCAAGGCTCTTGTGTGTGGGCAGTGGACAGCAGCCTTTTGAAGAAAAATGCTTCAATTCAGCCAGAATGAAACAAAAGTGGTGCCCAAAAACCCAAGAAAACAACAGGCAACTAAAATTAGCTGCCTTTACGATATACCATAAACTCCCCGTATTCGCGGACTCAACCATTTGCGGATTTCTCTGTGGAATGTATCTACCCATTACAGTATTTGTGGAAAATTTGCCCACTTGCAGTATTTTTCACTGAGAAATTTTCACTAATTACTGTATTTTCATATTTTCATGACTAAATGCACTTTTTGTGATAAAACTATTAAAATACTCAGGTATAAGCATTTTTAGTTTTTTTGTGTTTAAACTATCAAAATAGGCAGTTCAAGGTGTTTTTGAGGGGTTTTAAGTATTTTGCGGATTTTAGCTATTCGCAGGGGTGCAGTATGCATCCCCACAAATCTTGGGGTTTACTGTAAAGGTATGCCTCAACAGTAAAACCCCCGTATTTGCAGTCTCACAAATCGTGGACTCACCCTATTCGCAGATTTCTCTATGGAACATATATACGCATTATTCACGGTATTTTTCACTGAGAAATATTCACTAATTACTGTATTTTCATCTCACTTTCATTACTAAATGCACTTTTTTTTATAAAACTATTAAAATACTCAGTTACCCAGGTAGTGCTCAAGTTACGATAATTCGATTTTACAATGGGGTAAACAATAAATACCAATACAACAATATTTATTAAAAATATTTTTAAATTTCACGCGGGCACAGGCAGCAGTGTACAATCAAACAGAGAGAGAGACCAAATTACAATAGACCAACTTCTTTTCCTCCATCTCTTTATCCCATTTCCTAGTTAAAAAAGTAAAAGAGAATGATAAAAGTATTGTTAGTAACGTTATACTCATGCGTAAATCCGTACAGCCATAAACAATCAAACGAGAAACTGTTGTTTTGCTATCATCGAATCAGAAAACAACAGCCGTTTTGCTTGTATTTCAACCATCATGCAGTAGTTAAGTATATCTTAGTTTCACCAGACCACTGAGCTGATTAACAGCTCTCCTAGGGCTGGCCCAAAGGATTAGACTTATTTTACATGGCTAAGAACCAATTGGTTACTTAGCAACAGGACCTACAGCTTATTGTGGAATCCGAACCACATAATAGCGAGACATGAATTTCTATCACCAGAGATAAATTCCTCTAACTCTTCATCAGCTGGCCGGGGGAATTGAACTCCGGCCCATCGAGTGACAGTCTGAAGCTCAACCGACTCAGCCAACGAATCATGCAATAGTAAACCATTATTGTAGTTATAGTGCAAATGACATAAAGTAGAATAGGACTGATATATTTTTACATTATACCCTTATATTCGGTATGGATAAAAGATTGGCAAGGAAATATACTGCTAAATTTAAGCTGCAACTTGTAGCTGAAGCTGAGAAAATGTTCAAGCTGCTAATGACTATAAATTATCATGCATCGGCAACATAGATGAAACTCTACTGTAATTAAAATTGGAGAGAATTTAATCAGAACTACAAGGCATGAAAGAACACATTACTGCTATTCTTATGCCAATAAACAATAAATACGTAAAGCTCGTATTATGGTGAAATGAAGTGAAAATAGCGAATGGAATCTGGATTTTTTTACACAAAACAAACGCCCCCAAACGGCCAACATCATCTATTAACGAAAAAAATAGCTAAATTAATTTCACAAAGAGACGTATTTAAATTATATTTCAACTTCAAAACACTTCGTATAATGAAAAATAACCTTGCCCCATATAAATAAAGTATCTAGAGATTCATTTACGCTAACTACAAGCAAGAAAAGCGCTCTGAACTGAGTCAAATACGGCAAAATAAACTTACCGTAAAATCGATTTCCAAACCAAAACATTGATCGCCATGATCGCAATTTATAATACAAAAGCAATAAAGAATATATACAACATTACTGGATACAGTGAATTAAGGCATAACATTTTAAAAGATCCATGGAAAAGATGCATATTCATTATGTTGATGTTTGTATAATACGATATGTGAATATAGAGTACAGTATAATGTTGGCTAGGCTACCATATATGTACTGTATACGATATACCATAGTGTAGGCTAAGCTAATTCTTGTTTGTTGTTCAATTTCCCTTTGTATTGAATTATCATACGTCACTCAGCATGAACCTCCAGAGTTAGCTGATATTAATAATTACTATACTGTGTATGTACAGTATAGTGTATACTTTATAGTTTAGGCTAGGCTACCATATATGTATACATGGTACTGAATACCCTAGTTTAGGCTAGGCTGTATTCAAGATATGTTTTTTCCAGCAAACAATGTTTTTTTTGGAACCTAACCCTATCGTAAGTAGGATACCTGTATAGGCAATTTTAGTTTTTTTTTTTTTTTGTGTTTGAACTATCAAAATAGGCAGTTCTACATATTTTAGAAGGGTTCTAAGTATTCACGGATTTTAGATATTCGCGGGGGGGTGTGGTACGCATCCCCCGCAAATACGGGGGTTTACTGTACTGTGAAAGCAGCAAACAGCCAAAACCATGAATACCAATGAGTGCCTATACACAATGGTGGCAAGGAGAATTCTGACAAGAGCTAAACATTCGAAACACACTTGGTGGAGAACAGGTGTACTAGACAGTCATCTAGGGTCAGCAATTCGATCTTCTTTTGTTTGAATGCCGACTCGCCTATCAGCTATCTTTAACAGTAGGTACGATTCATCCCACATAAAAGGCGTTCAATTACTTTTTCTTACCCACTTCCTGTTTTTAAATCCTCCGCCTACATCCAATTTTTAAATTTTTCACCCTTTACTTATTTTTCTTAGATTATTGCTCCCTTCATATAGCTCAACAAACAAACTGAAAATTTTTGTGATACAATTAACCATTTTGATACTTACCTTCTGTTAAAGTTAGCTTATATCTTCACACCATTAGTTGCGATCGGCATTCAAAATATACAAAATAAAAGTATTTATAATAAAATTTATTTTCTGAATACTTAGCTCTATATTATGATAGCTGTAATTCCCATGTCAGGCAGGAGGATGAGTGTAAAAATTAAAAATTTAAAAGGATCGTTTGGTGCGACCTGTCTATTGACCCATCCCTTTCAGGTGATTCAAGCATCTGTTATTTACTATTAAGCTTTTTCTCCATCCATGAGTGGGGAGGTTGGGGGGGCTGATACATAATAGAAAGGCAGATATTTAAAAAATAAATTTTATTATAAAAATTATATTTTGAAATGAATCTTAACTCTATTATGATAGCTGATTCACACACTGAAGAAAAAGAGTGAGGTAAAAGGTGCGAGGACAAATAATTATAACCCACAAAGACACGAAATTTCACCAGTAATAAGACACTTCTTACCTAGTGATTAGAATCCATCAGCTGGTTACTGTTGCCAGGATATGAGTAATTCATTAGGCTGCAAGGACCTCTGACAGATGCTGGAGGCTCCTCGCAAGGGATACCACTCTCACTTTCATGAAAGTGGGACAAAAGGCCTTGTGCCTAGGCCAGCAGAGCAAAGACAGTAAATGAAGGAAGGCTCTTACCTGTCTCAAACTAGGCACCTTCATACTGCCCAAAAAATGTCCTAAGTAAATAGGAAAGGCTAGAGTATAGCTACCCTAATCATTCAGGATGTGAGTTCCCATCATAACAAGGGGCAAAAGTGCTCTGAAAGATTTGTCCTGAATCTCTACATCTCGCAAATAGTACGAGGCAAATACTGTGTGGGGTTACATCTCCACTGCGATGCACTGACAACACTCAAGGCTGGAAATTGAAGGATGCCACTGCTCTCACCTTACAAAACTTGCTTTCAGGAGTGGTAAGAGAGGGTCTAGATTAGTGTGTTCTTCCTTGATCACGTTCTCAAACAGAGGCGCCATAGCATTTTTTGCTATAGGTCAATATGGTTTAGAACAGTCTGAGGTCCCTAATCCTTTGCCCTCAGAAACTGTGCTGTGAATAGACACAGGGAGGACTTTACCCATCTAGAACCAAGGAAGACAGGCTGGGGACACAAAAAAAAAAAAAAAAGAACAGGAAGAGCCCAAGACTTAATATTCAATCTTTACTATGAAGAAGGACAAAAAGGAAAGGACTGTTTTTTCCTTTTCACTCTAAAGCCCACATTGCAGAAGGCCTGGAGTTCACTAACTGTAACGAAAAAAAGCCTCAATCGTCAAATCTTTTAGGAAGAATGAGTTTAAGAGTTTAAATGGAGTCATACTTAACACTTTAGCATTACATTAACTCCCAGCCCAGTGGTTTACATGGAGATTAAGGAGTCTTCCCTAAAGTCCACGTAAGCAGATAGATCTAAACCTTAAGTCTCAATACAGATGCTAACCTGAAGTAATACCCATTAATAGCATGAACAAACAAACCTTCAGTGTAGCACAAACAAGTATAGAACTTCATTTGGTTATTATAAAGGTATGGGTGCAAGAAATCCTCTTGGAAAACACCAAACTCTATCTATGGGTGCTGGAAATCCTCTTGGAAACACACCAAACTCTAAAGACTGACCACAGTCTCTCATACAGTGCATTAGCTGACTGCCTTCTGGAATTAATGACTGATCTTCTGCACTCTTTGGGAAAACATCTTGTTTGCAAGAGACAATCAAGTCTCCACATGGTCAGCTGAAGCATGGGAAGGTTCTGGTGAAACCTCATGCATCTAGGGTGCATAAGAAGATCCCTCCTCAGTGGGAAGGGTCTAGTGCAATCTATAAGCTGAGACAGAAAATTTGGAACCATTCCCTGCATATAACCATGGAGTCAACAAGGTCATGTGTGAATTCACTGTTAGCCAGAATTTGTCATAACTCCTTAAATCATAGCCAAAGAGGGAAAGTATAGAGGTCCAGATAAAACCAGTCCAACAGCATGTGTCCACTGCCCAAGCTTTTGGATATCGAACTGGCAGGCTAAAATAGAATCTTGTGGCAAAAAGATCTACAAAGGGGGTGCCATCAACCTTTGCAGACTGGTGGATGCCGAGTTCATTCCAAAGATAGAACTTACTCCTCCTTGTTCAGCTGATTGGTCATAAGAGGAACGTTTCTTCCTTCTGCTCTGGTGGAAATGTGACTTGATCAAGAACAAAACTCTTAGTTTGGGCCTCTTAACTGCTTAGATAAGCCAGTTCTTGCCCTCCACTTGCTATTCCAATACTAAAATGATCTTCTACACTGTAGGCATCTCCAGTCGATTTATGTGTAGCTCCCATTCCTCCAAAGACCAAACCCGACACAGGTCTGCCAGCTGCAAACACACCTCAGCCTTCAGCTGACATGCCTGAAAACAATTTGAGGTCTAAGTTCTTCAAGTGAAGGGAGGTACCTTATAAACGAGGTCAACGCCACCACCATCTCAAGGGCTTCTAAATCAATGGAGACCATAGGTGCATGAAAACTGGTTGATTTTTTATTCCCTCAATTATTCAGAAAGAAATGTATTAGCCTCATCAGTAAACTGGCTCCAGTTTCTCTAGGGAAGCCATTTGTCTCAGCAATGACAGCCATTAGGAATATTTAATACAGTAAACCCCCTGTATTCACGGGGGGTGGTATGCATCCCCTGCGAATACGGGAGATTTATTGTATTAAATATTCCTAATGGCTGTCACTGCTGAGACAAATGGCTTCCCTAAAGAAACTGGAACCAGTTTAAGGATGAGGCCAATACAATTCTTTCTGAATAGTTAAAATCTATGAATAGTTAACACCTTACCCCTCTAAAAATGCTTATAACTGCCTATCTTGAAAGTTCAAATACCAAATGTATACCTTAAACTATAGCAAAATCCACCATGCTTTGCAGCTAAGCTCCACCCACTGATTACGTCACGACCATTCCTTGAAGCTGATTGGTTGGCAATGGTTTCGAAAAGTTGGTTAATCTGTGGTTCTTTTCATCTTCATTTATTTTGCAATGGTTGTTTTACAGAACTAAAATATGTTCTGCTGATTAATCAAAAAGAAACGTTATATTATCCCCTGAAATAAAATCATAATACAGATCTCCCTAAAAATGGTAAAAAAACAGGAAAATATGAATGAAGTCAGGAGTGTTCTGCGATGCTGCAATGTTATGTTTTGTAAATGAGGTTCACCTGAATACGGAGGTGACACAAGGAACGTCTGTGTTCAAATTGGCGCACTTGAATCACTGGACAATGATAATTACTGTCTGATATTGTCAAGCGTGTTCACCATTCTAAATTTAAGTCAAAGATTTTCTCAGAGCTATGATTTCAGGAAATTTTACTACATTTTAATAGTCATAAAATCAACTTCATTGTAATCATTTACACATTTGGAGGGATGACAAGCAGTGACTGTACTATACAAAACCAGAATATGCCTATGTTTAACTTTAAGTTACAGTATGATAGGCTATACGAGTCATACTGGATAAAATTTGCTGAGAATTTTCTTAAGGACATTATCTCCTTTTGAAATAACAGGACCATAAAAATGACATAGACCTATAATGTCCTATGTCTTTATGACGTTTGGATTTAGGCCTATCTTATATTCAGCCATTTTATTGTGGTTCTTGTTGTGGTTATTCTTGTTTTTGTTGCAGTTATGGTGCTTGTAGTGTCTTCAAAAAATTTTTGTACGGTAACCTAACATTGCAGAGTAAACATAGACCTATTCATAAAATATTGGTGTAAAGAATTATCTGTCTACTCTTGTCAATTGAAATTTAGTAATTTGTTTTCATTAAAAGTAATCGAGATCTTTATGAATATAGTCTATGATAGAATAATCTCCTAACAACAGAGAGAGAGAGAGAGAGAGAGAGAGAGAGAGAGAGAGAGAGAGAGAGAGAGAATTACTGACTTGTGTTATCCTTTGTCCAACAGGGTAATTTTACATGAATGCCCCCAAAAGCAAATGAATCATGGACTACTCACAGACTGGTTTGGATCATCTCATACAACTTTTTCGGCTATGATTTTTTTTTTCTTACTTCGTGAAGTATCATATGATGCCTTCCTACCATAGCCTTCATTTTCATAGAATGCTACAGCAGCCTTATATTTGCTCATCACAGTAATATAATTTGTTATCCCTTTTGTAAATGATATTTTTATGATAAAATAAAGTTTTGTACATACTTACCCGGCAGATATATACTTAGCTATAGTCTCCGATGTTCCTGACAGAAATTCAAATTTCAAGCGGCACACGCAACAGGTAGGTCAGGTGATCTACCATTCCCGCGCTGGGTGGCGGAATAGGAACCATTCCCGTTTTCTAATCAGATTTTCTCTTCCACCTGTCTCCTGAGGGGAGGCTGGGGTTAGACCGTGTCGTATATATCTGCTGGGTAAGTATGTACAAAACTTTATTTTATCATAAAAATATCATTTTTGTACATGCAACTTACCCGTCAGATATATACTTAGCTGATTGGCACCCTTGGAGGAGGGCAAGAGACAGCTAATAACTAAAAAACAGGAAACAACATATGTTGTAGGATAAACAAAAAACCATGGTTCTTACCTGATTGGACAGAAGACTTCATGGATACTGTCTATGAGTCTGCTTGCCTCAAGAGCTTCAGCGAGGAAGTGATCTATGACTGACAGCCCTTCTGGATCGTCAATGGGGATGACCCACTTACATGACAGAGCCTGTTATGGATTGTGTCAATGGGGGCTGACCCACTTACATGACAGAGCCTTTACCTGAATCATATCAATGGGGCTATCCTCTTACATGACAGAGCTAGTATTAATAAAAACTACAAGGAGCTAAACAACCAATCCCGACCACCTGACCAAGCCTAACCTTGTTAGTGATATGAGATGAAAGGGGCTTACTCCAACACTCTCTTCCAAAACAACCATAAAAAAACACACATCAAACGCATTAAAAAAACAACTAACATAGCTAAACTAAATAGGATTAGATTCAGCTCCTTGACCCAGCGAATCGAATCCGAAGATATGTAGGCTCCTAGAGAGAAGCACTTCTCATAAGTAACACTAACATCTCTCAAATAATGAGAAGCTTAACACCGAATTACATCTCCAGTAAGTAGAGTCCACAATAGACTGGAGAGACCAAGACTTGTGAAAAGCCAGAGAAGTAGCAATGGCTCTCACCTCATGTGCATTAACTCTTAGGAGCTTCAAGTGCTCATCCTCACAAGAAAGATGCGCCTCCTTGATGACGTCTCTGATAAAGAATGATTGTGCATTCTTTGAAATAGTTCTTGAAGGATCCTTGACAGAGCACCAAAGACTTTCAGTATTCCTCCCAGCTGTTTCTTTCTATCTAGATAGAATTTAAGGCTTCTCACTGGACAGAGAGTGCTCTCCAACTCCTGTCCTGTTGAAGAGAAAGTCCTTTGACCTCAAAACTTCTTGGCCATGGTTTAGAAGGGTTCTCATTCTTCGCTAAGAAGAATGGTTTGAAGGAGCAAATCGCAGAGTCCTTTTAAAACCAACTCTACCTTCTAAGGCTTGTAATTCACTTATTCTCTTAGCTGAAGCAAGAGCAAAAGAGAAAAGTGACTTCCTGGTCAGATCCCTGAAGGAAGCAGATGAGGAGGTTCAAACTTTTTGACATCAGGAATTTCAAAACCACGTCCAAATTCCAACTGGGAGGTCTAGGGGACTTATTTTTAGACGTTTCAAAAAGACCTTATGAGGTCGTGAAGGTCTTTATTTTCAGAGATATTCAGATCTCTGTGTCTAAAAACTGAAGATAACATACTCCTGTATCCCTTAATGGTGGAACAGCCAGTTACATTGTTCCCTCAGGTAGATAAGGAAACCAGCAATGTTTGTCACAGAGGTACTGGAAGAGGATATCTTATTGGTCCTGCACCATCTTCTAAAGACCTCCCACTTCGACTGGTAGAGGCGCAAGGTTGAAGATCTCCTGGCTCTGGCAATAGCCTTTGCAGCTTTGTGCGTAGAAAAACCCTTCGCTCTAACCAGACCTTCGAGTAGTCTGAAGGCAGTTAGGTTGAGAGCGGGAGATTCTTGTGGAATCTGTTGAAGTGGGGCTGTTTGAGAAGATCGCTCCTGAGAGGGGAGCGACCTGGGAAAATCCATCATCCATTCCAGTACCTCTGTGAACCAGTCTTGAGATGGCCAAAAAGGAGCTATCAGGGTCAATTTGGTGCCTGTCGAGGAGCAAACTTTCTTACCACTACTCCCCAAGATCTTGAAGGGGGGAAAAGCATACCCGTCTAACTTGTCCAATCTAGGAGAAGACTGTCTATTGCAACTGCTCTGGGGTCCGAGATAGGAGAGCAGTAGTTCTCCACCTCTTGTTCCAATGGGTTGCAAAGAGGTCGATATTGGGTCTCCCCACAGGCTCCACAGCCTTTTCGCAAACCTCTGAATGGAGGTCCACTCTGTGGGAAGAACTTGATCTTTCCTGCTGAGCAGGTCTGCCCTCACATTCCTTTCCCCTGAACAAACCTGGTGAGGAGTCTGATGTTTCTCTCCTCCGCCCACAACAGCAACGTTCCTTGCTGTGTCATAAAGGGAGAAGGAATGTGTTCCTCCCTGCTTCCTGATATAAGCCAGGGCTGTGGTGTTGTCCGAGTTGACAGAACCACCTGTCCTGACTAGAAGTTCGAACTGGATGAGTGCCAGATGGATAGCTGACCAGTTCTTTCTTGTTGATGTGCCAGGACATCTGGTCCCTTCCCAGGTGCCTGACACTTCTTCCGAGCCTAGTGTTGCTCCCCATCCCCGACTCCGATGCCTCTGAGAACAACACTAGGCGAGGGCTCGGTAACGGTTGAAGAGACAGTCCTTGACCCAGCTTTTGAGGGTCCAACCACCAACGGAGATGTTCTTTATCCTTGTCATGAAATCAAGGAAGGAATCTGTTAACTCTTGGGACTTCTGATCCCAACTCTCTTTCAGGAAGAACTGAAGAGGTCTTAGGTGAAGCCTTCCCAGAGAAACGAACTGTTCCAGCGAGGAAATGGTCCCCAGCAGACTCATCCATTCCCCTCGCGGAACAATGTCTTTCTTAGAAAGACTGTCACCTTTTCATGCAGCGTTCTCTTCTTTCCAGGGATGGGAAATGCTAGAAAACCCAAGAATCCATCAGAATCCCCAGGTAGACAATTCTCTGCTGAGGAATCATCTGGGACTTCTCGAGGATTTACTAAGAGTCCTAGGGACTGGGTCAGGTTTAAAGGTGAGAGATAGGTCCTCCAGACAACGGTTCTTTGAACTGGACCGAATCAGCCAATCGTCGAGATACAAGGAGATCCTCACTCCCTCTAAATGTAACCAGCGTGCCACATTCCTTAGAATGCCCGTGAACACTTGGGGGCTGTCGAAAGTCCAAGCACAGGGCCCTGAACTGATAAGGTTCTTCCCCTGAATCATGAACCTGAGGAACTTCCTTGAGGAGGGATGGATGGGAATGTGGAAGTAAAGGCATCCTGAAGGTCCAGGACACCATCCAATCTCCTGACGAAGAGCAGAAAGAACTGAAGATGTCGTCTCCATGTTGAACAACTTCTTTGATGACAAAAGCGTTCAGGGCGCTCACATCCAGAACTGGTCTCCAACCCCAGAATTTTTGGCACCAGAAAAAGCCGATTGTAAAACCCGGGGAATGAAGATCTTGAACGGTTCTATGGCTTGCTTTTTCCAGCATTTGATCAACAGCTAGAAGAAGGCCTTTCTTGACGGGATCCCTGTATCTGGCGATAACTCCCTGGGAGTTGATGTCAAGGAGGTTTTTCCTGAAGGGGATGAGGTAACCTTTTCTCAGAATAGAGAGGGACCAGTCGTCCGCTCCTCTCTGTGCCCAGACCTCGCGAACTTCAACAGTCTGGCACCCACTGTCGTCTGGAGGACTTGATTCTTCACTTGGACTTCCTGGACGGGAGTCCTGAAGACCTTCCTCTTCTCTCAGGTCTACGCCTCCTGAAAGACCTGGTACCTCGAAAGGGCTCCTGAAAGGAGCCTTCTCCTTCTTTGTAAAAGGGCGCTGCAGGTCTCATCCCTTTTGATTGTGCTAGAAAGATCTTGGAAGCCTTTTCTCAGACAAGGATTGAGAAATCTCCTTGACAGTTTCTTTGGGGAAAAAGATGGCTAGAAAGAGGAGCAAACAAGAGGAGGACCTCTGGAGAGGAGACACAGATTTTGAGGAAAGAGCTGAAGACGGATCTCTCTTCTTCAGCAGGCCAGTCCAAAAGGAAGCGATCTCCATGAGAGCCGTCCTCACCGCTTTGTCCAGGCAAGACAACACGCTGCTGAGGTCATCCATACTGATGAAGGGTCTTCTAAGAGTCCTCTTGGCTAAGGCCCCAAGAGACCAATCCATGAAGTTGAACACTTCTCCACAACTCTAAAAAAAGGCCCTTGAGGAAATGGTCCAGTTCACACAGTCCCCAAGAAGCCTTGGCTGAAGAAAGAGAAAACCTTCTGGAAGAATCCACCAGAAGAAAAGTCCGAGCCAGCTGATGAGGGGAGAGCCAACCCCATAGGCTCCTTGGTCTCATACCACATTCCAGCTCTCCCAAAAGTCTGGAAGGAGGCAAAGAGAAACTGTCTTGCCAGCATCCTTCTTGACTGCATCCACTCTCGAAGCCTTTAAAGGCTTTCTTCATTGAGATCGTGGGCAGCATCTTCACAAAAGAGGAGGATCTTGCTGTCTTGGTGCTGTCCCATAAAAGATCCAGGAGAAGGAGGAGAAGCAGGCAAAGAGAATCTCCAAACTCCTGAACTAGTACAGCTGTCAACCTCTTATAATCAGAAAACTCCATCCTTAGGGGATTCCTCCTCTGAGAAAACTTCCAGGCCAGAAGGAGGAGGAAGGCTGGAAGAAGAGGGCATTTTATCAGAAGAAGAGCCTGGAAGGAGAAACACTCCTGTCCACTGAAGAGCGATGATCAGGAGAAAGCGCCTACCACCTGTCTGGCGCCTGACAGAGAGAGAGTCCACTGATGAGACTGGGAGAGGGTGCCTATCAGGCGAGAACGGCTGGCAGGAGAGCTTCCTTGCTGCGAGAAGAAGGGAGTCTGATCCCAGTGAGAGTAGCTTTGAAGGAGAAGGCCTGTCCAAAGGAGAGGACCGTGGAGGGGACGGCGCTGCCTGGAAGGAGAGGCGCTATCCATCTCCGAGGATGAGCGCCTAGAAGGAGAGAGCGCCTGCTGGGAGAAGAGCGCCTACACTGGAGGGCATTTAAAGAGCGCCTGCAAGAAGAAGAAAACTACCAGCTAGCCTGGAAAGGAGAGCGCCTGCAAACAGGAGAAGCGGCGACTTGCTGGGAGAAGGATGTTTCTGGAGGACTTGATGGGAAGAGAAACATCCTTCCTACGAAGAGCTCTTAGCCAAAGAGCCAGCAAGAGCAGATAACTGAGCCTGGAGGCCAACCAGGATCTGCTTAGTGGACTCCTGAACCCTGAAGAAGAGGAGGGGGATCTTGAGCTCTCTTCTTGACAAACGGAGAACCTTCGGGAAGCGCTCAGGGCTAGAATCCAAAACGTCTCCTCTAGGAGCCTTCCAGGTCTCTTCAGAGGGGCGACTCCTCAGCCGAACTCCAACCCGCTCGGAGAAGAGTCAGAGCAGAAGAAAACACTTTTCAGGATCCCTTTTCTGTGGCGATCCAAGGCAGCCTGGGACGCAGCGACAACAGGAGCTGCCGAAGGGACGCCTGACCGTTGGGAATGCTCTTCATCCCCTTTGCGGCTGTCGACATTCCTCCTCCACTGGTCCTGGGAGTTTGGAAGAGGTCTAGCCTAGGAGCGATGCGGAGCCGATCAGACGCCCCCTCCACTACACTGGGGACACTGCACACATCACTATCACTTTTTACCTTTTTTTCTCCATTGCACGCATCTGCAATTGCATCTCACGGATCGTGGCTTTCATGGCAGCCATCTCCAGAAGACTAATCCACAGGTTCGTGAAGGGTGAAGGAGCTGAAACCAAAGGAGTGACAGGAGAATCTGAAAGAATGTTAGGTTACTAAATACCTCCTTAGAGAGAGACCTACTGAGCTGCTAGAAGAAGCCTTCCTAGCTCTATCCTTCTCCAGCTTCGTCATAATAAGCACTCAAAGCCTTCCATTCTTGTTCAGTCAGATTCTCACATTCAGTACAAGTATTATCAATACAGCAGTCATTCCCCCTGACATCATACATACAGTGTGAGGATCTACCAAAGCTTTCGGTAGTCTCACCTACAATTTCTAACCTAACACACACGAAAGACAGGTGCAACATTCTGATCAAACATTCTTAAAGAAAATTCAAAGCCAAATTCAAAAACAAACCACAAAAGCGTATGCCAAGCCAAAGATCCAATACGTCACCAAAGGTCAGTCCAAAATAATCCTCACGTTTAAAAATGAAAATCCAAGCAGGAGGAACCAACAACAGATGTTGCGGAACCAGCGACAGAGGAAATCTGATTAGAAAGCGGGAATGGTTCCTATTCCCGCCACCCAGTGGCGGGAATGGTAGATCACCTGACCTACCTGTGCGTGTGTCAAAATTTGAATTTCTGTCGGAACGTCAGAGACTATAGCTAAGTATATATCTGACGGGTAAGTTGCATGTACAAAAATATATTTTCAATATAAGTTCACTGAGAGCAGTTTGATAGTTGTTGTGAAACAGTGATTGATCTGTGTGCCAGACCCACAAGCTTTACTTATTCTCTATGGTATAAGTGGCGTTACATTTACCATGGCGATCCATGCATGTATGGGTATGTGCACTTGCTTATAAGTGCTACGCAATCTATCAGCCTCTTGCATGTTCCGTTACTTCACAAAATTATTCATCCTCTTATCAGATAACTTATTTTCTTTGCAATGAGGAGAAAAACCACACTTGTGCTTCAACAGCTGGGCTAACACACAAGTGGCCATCATGCACAACCAAAACATTTGCTTTAAACAAAAGCTCCAAAGACTTCTGCTTTTACTTGACATAACACAAAAACAGAAAACAAGCACAATACTGTATAGGAGAAAATCAGCCAGAAATAGTCAAAATTATTACTGCTGATTCTCACTGTATGCAAAAGGACAGAGCATGAAGGATTCTGACAAGAATCTAAGCATTCCAGTGCCACCTGGTGAGAAACATGTGATTACAGAGACAATCCTCGCATTATTTTGTTTATTGTGAGTGCAGATTGCAGCTAATGGCACAAAAGTATAAGCTAACTTTCCAATAACGTAAAAGTAACCAGAAAAAACTTACGATTTTTATTTCCAAATGTCATGATTTTGTCCATTTCATCAGCATTATGTACCACATGCGTCAGCAAATCCTTAACATAAACACCAATATCAGGCCGCTCTTTGACTTCCAGGCGAACCGACTGGTCTTGTCGCAGCAAGTCTCGAACTTCTTCATTATATATTTCCAGGTAGGAGACTCTTACTAAAAATCTGGAAGAAGGCTAAATGTAGTGTCATCTCTTCAAAAAGACTCAAAACCATATAAAAGCAAATAGTATTTAATTTACGTCACAAATACTAGTTTACGCCAATATTAGCGGTGTTTAATAGTGCAAATTAAAAAAACATACTAAGTCACACTAAGAATTCAATTCCACTATTCACCATCATCCTAGTCCTACACTCTTAACAAGCACCCCATTTCATGCTCAAGATTCAATTTCATTACTCATCAACATGTGGTCTAAACTATGAAAAATATCCTGTTTCACACAAAGGACTTTTCATAAACCCTCAATAACTAGGGCACCAGTTACATAAAACATTATCCTGTTTCATTTATTGATTTCATAACCTTCCACTACACAGGAGTGTAAATTTATACTGTATTCAAAGATCTTTCGCAATGAGTGTAAATTTATACTGTATTCAAAGATCTCTCGCAAAATTAAGAAAATTTAAATTTCAGAAAATTAACAACCCAGTAAATTAGAAGCCATGCCAATGGCCAATGATAGGCAAAATGACAAAGAGCAGTTCTCACATATTGGAATGCATTCCATTGCATCTGGAAATATCCTATACTGTACTGTACTTTCAACTTCTTATATGAATATACTATGCAAATGTGTTAAGTACTGTGCTTACATCCCACCCTTATATCAAAGCAAGTTGCAAATTTGCAAAATATAAATTTTCATAATAAAAATGTATTTTTATAATAAAATGAGGTTTTGTACATACTTACCTGGTAATTACATAAATAGCTATAGTCTCTGACGTCATGGCAGAAAATTGAAAATCGCGCAGCACTAATGAATGGTCACGTGATACCCTTCCCACCGCCTCTACAGGTGAGTGAGAGGAACCATAACCCAAACTCTTCATATGTTTATGCCATACCTGCCCATGAGAGGAGGAGGGTGAGCTTTGATTATATAATTACCAGGTAAGTATGTACAAAACCTCATTTTTATTATAAAAATACATTTTTGTACATATAACTTACCTGGTAATTATATATATAGCTGATTGGCACCTTGATGGAGGTGGGCCATGGCAGCTAATATGAAAAAGTCTCAGACAATTGTGAAAATAAAAACACAATGATGGTTCCTTACCTGTTGAGGTAGCTGATTTGATGGATACTGCCTCTTAATCTGCTATCCTCAACTTGCACCAACTAGGTATATAGACCTGAGGGTTAGTGCTAGAGGGCTACATGCCAGTTGAGGGCTCACCGTGGACTATGCATGATAACCAACCAAATAAATGCCCTGCCCAGGCGCAGTACACAAAAAATAAAAACATAGAAAAAGGGTGTCATAATTTAAAATATAATAACCTGCCAATATGTAAGACTGTTGGGTACTCCTAGTCACAATGTACCCCCAGACATCCCAGAAAACAACAACGCTAACCTTAAGCAAGAGAAAGCATCACAAGGAAGGATCGACTTCCTTTATTCCCTTACCCAACACCGTGCCAGTCACCACAAACGGTCCCAATGTACTGCATCCATCATATATTGTCTCAATCTCTCTCAAATAATGAGATGCATGAACACTGACCTACATTTCCAAAATGTAGCTTGAATAATTGAATCCAAGGAAAGATTCTCCTATATGCCAAAGAGGTTGAGACCGCTCTCACCTCATGTGCTTTAACTTTAGAAATTTGAAGCTGCACATCTTCTACCTGGTTATGAGCTTCAACAATCAGGTCTCTCATAAAGAAGGAAAGAGCATTCTTCGAAAGAGGCCTACCGGATCCCTCACAGAACACCAAAGATTAGGAGAGGGACCTCTCACTGCTTGAGTCCTTTCAAATATAGTTTTAATGCTCTTACTGGGCATAAAAGTCTTTCTTCTTCATCTGGTCCCACCAAACTGAGAGACCAGGGATCGAAAAGAAAGGGGCCAAGGCTTAGACGGAGTCTCATTCTTTGCCAAAAACTCAACAATGAAGAACAGACTGCCTTACCCCTAGAAAACCCAATTCTCTTATCTAGGGCATGTAACTCACTGACTTCTCCTTGCTGTAGCCAAAGCTACCAAGAAGATTGTCTTCCTCGAAGGTCTCTGAAAGAGCAAGACGATAATGGCTCAAACTTACTGCCCACAAGCCATTTCAAGACCACATCTAAATTCCAGGAAACCAATCTCTCTGTGGAATTCTTGGATGCTTCAAACGATCTGATAAGATCTGACAAGTCCTTATCATTTGAAATATCCAGGCCCTTATGCCTAAAGACTGTCTAAAGCATTGCTCTGTAGCCCTTGATCAAGATCTAAGACAGCTTCCTATCCACACTCAGATACAGGAGGAAGTCTGCATCTCTTCTAAAGTGGTCTTAGAAGATGATGTGCCAGTCTTCCTACACCACTCTCTGAAGACTGACCACTTAGCTTGATAAACTGCTGTTGGAGGACTGTCTGCGAGCTCTAGTGATGGCTCTAGAGACCTTCCTCAAAAACCTCTAGCTCTGAGGCAACATTCGACAGTCTGAACGCAGTTAGCTGAAGAGCGGATGGACCTCCGTGAAATCTTCTCGAAGTGAGGCTGTCTGAGTAGATCTACGGGTGGTAAAAGCCTCGGAAGTCTACGAAGACTTATCAAGTCGGGAACCATTCCCTTGCTGGTCAAAACGGAGCAACCAGTGTCATTCGCACGCCCTTGTGGGACAACATTTTTGTTAGAACTGCTCTCAACATCTTGAATGGAGGAAAGGCGTAAAGGTCCAGACCTGACCAGTCCATCAGCATTGCATCCATGAAGACTGTCCCCCGTCCGGCACTGGAGAGCAATAAAGAGGCAGTTGAGTTGTCTTCTTGGTGGCAAACAGATCTATGAGAGGACAACCCCATAGATTCCACAGTTGGAGGCAAACTTCTTGATTTAAGATCCACTCTGTTGAGAGAACTTGAAAGCTCCTGCTTAGCCTGTCTGCCCTCACATTGAGCTTCCTGAATGAACCTTGTCATCAACGTCGCTTGGTTGCTTTTTCCCATAACAGAAGATCTCTCGCTACCAGGTATACCGAGAACGAGTGGGTCCCCTCCTGCTTTTTATGTATGTAGAGCTGTTGTATTGTCTGATTGGACAATCACTGCCTGGTTCCTTACCACCTTCGAAAATTCTAAAAGGGCTAAATGAATGGCCTTTAATTCCTTCAGATTGATGTGCCAATGGGTTGTTCTCCTTCCATCGGCCTGCTGTTTCCAACTTGCTAACGTGGCTCCCCATCCTAGATCTGAAGCGCCTGCACACAAGATGAGGTTGGGGTTCTTTGGGAACAGTGAAATTCCTTCCTGAAGTTTTCTGGAGAGTTCCAACAACTGAGGTCTGCCTTTATCTCCTCTGAGATTTGAAAAACAAACGAAAGTCCGGCTCTTCTTCCTGTCCCAGACTTTCTTAAAAAGAACTGAAGGGGCCTTAGATGTAGTCTCCCCAAACTCACAAACGGTTCTATGGAAGACAACTTCCCAGAAGGCTCATCCACTCGTTGGTCGAGCACTGGGTCTTCTTCAGAAAATCTCGCACTTTCAACAGGCACCACTCTACCCCTCTCCACCCACAGAGAGAAGCCTGAAAAACTACTGAGTTCATCTGAACTCCCAAATAGACTAATTCTTGAGATGGCACCAGATGTGACTTCTGCCAATTTACCAGTAGTCCCCAGTTCTTTGGTTAGATGAAGAGTCTTTTCCAAATCCTTCACACACCTTTTTCTTCATGCCCTTCGCACGCAGGAGCCAATCATCTAAATAAAAGCTGTTCTGATCCCCAACAGATGTAGCCACTTGGGCCACTGATGACAAAACTCTGGTGAATACCTGGGGCCGTCGAGAGGTCGGGCACATTGCCCTGAACTGAAACACTTCACCTTTGAACACAAAGCGAAGGAACTTCCTCAAGCAGGATGGATTGGGATGTGGAAATACGACATCCTGGAGGTCGATGGATACCATCCAATCTCCTGGAAGAAGGGATGACAGCATTGATTGAGTGGTTTCCATCACAAACTTTGTCTTCTTGACAAACAGGTTCAAAGCGCTCACATCTAGAACTGGCCTCCAGCCTCCTGACGCCTTTGGTACTACAAAGAGACGATTGTAAAATCCTGGGGAGAAAGGGGGAGAACTTTCTCTATTGCTTCTTTCTCTAGCAAAGCTGACACCTCTTTCCCTAGAGCACAACATTTCTCTGAGTCTAGAGAATAAGCCATTAAGACCACTGGTTCCCTGGACAAAGGAGGGTCCTTCAAGAATGGAACTGAATAGCCTTCCTTTAAAACCGAGACTGTCCAAGGTTCTGCTCCCTTTCTTCCCAGACTGTCCAGAAAGCTGACAGTCTGGCTCCTACTGGTGAATGAAGGGGAGGCGCTCTCACTTCTTGTCGGAGGGTTTGATCGCTTTAGGTACAAAACGACCTCTCCTCTCGATCTGGGAAACGATTTAGCAGGGCTCTTCCACTAAAGGGCCGACTTTGAGATTTATCCGTCGACGTTGTCGGGCGAGCAACTGTTGAAGGCAACGGTTTAGGCTTCTTGGTGGACTGTGCCAGCAAGTCTTGAGTTGCCTTCTGTTGAAGAGTCGAAGCAATCTCAGATACTATTTCCTCGGAAAAGATGTTTCCTATCTAAAGGAGCGAACAATAAAGCTGACTTCTGGGACCGAGAGACTCCTTTAGTGGTGAAAGAACACCGTAGTTCACGTTTCTTGAGAATTCCCATCGTAATCACAGAAGAGAGTTCCATAGCCGCATCTCTAATGCTCCTGTCGATGCAAGCTAACACGCCGGACAGGGAAGTAACTGATCGCCCTGAAGGGCGCAAGCTTTTAGTTTCCTCCCAAGAGCTCCAACCACCAATCGAGGAAACTTATAACTTCAAAAATCTTAAAAGCATTCTTGCAGAGGTGATCAAATTCCGATGTGGAAAAGAATACTTTGGCTGAATTAAGAGCCGACCTCCTGGCCGAATCTACCAAACTAGAGAAATCTCCTTGGGAGGAGGCAGCTACTCCCAACGAGAAAGATTCTCCAGTCTCGTGCCAACCACCACCACGAGACGACAATTTCAAGGGGGAAAACAAAACACAGTCTTCCCTTGTTCCCTCTTCTCTGCAAGCCACTCCTCCATTTTCTTCAATCCTTTTCTTGGCCGAAATAGAAAGAACTAATTTGGTAGCCAGAAGTGTCTGTCCTATTATCACGAGCGTATTGAGATTCGGAGAAGCTGGAGATACTGGTGAAAAGGAATCCGGAAAATTCTCCAGAAAATACTGAAGCAGTTGCTTATAGCTCGATAAAGGCTTTCTTTCTCTGGTTGTACCTCCGCCTCAATTCCGGCAACATCACCACCAGAAATCGGAGAAAGGGCCAAGGATCTAGATGGAGGAAGATTCGTCTTCCGAGGAGAATGCAGCACAGGATCGCTCGTAGGAAGCCGCACATTCGATGAAGGAGCATCCTTGAAATCGGCAACTTGCAGTTCGCTCACGGAAGGATCACTTTTTCCATAAAGCCGAGAATACTATCAAGCTTCCTATTCATTTCCGCCAAAAACAAATCTTGAGGCAAGGCGGAAGAAGGAGAATGCGGAACTGAACGCAGGCACGGTGACCGCAGGTGTTGGAGCTTGACGAGTCACCAGGAGAAACAATTTTTGGCGCTGGCGCATGGCGCCAGGAGGATCGTAGCGTGGCGTATGGCACGGCGAGCCAGGCGAAACGAAGGATGGCGCATGGCGCGTGGCGCTAGATGCAGCAATCACGCCAGAAGCAGCAACAACAGGCGAAGACAACACCAGACTCTTCTTACACAAGCGCCTCCGCGCTTCCAACACATGCCTCGCCTCCGAATCGACGGAATGCGAAAACATTCGGGCTCCTCCCAAAACTACACGAAGGAGGTTGATCTTGAAGCGCCACTCTTTTCTTGGGAACTGCCAAAGGAGATGCCAACCTAGACCTCTTGAATGGTCTCGAGACATCTTTACGGCGCCAACCTCTCTTAGGCTAATCCTCACTGACATACCAAGACATACACCTCCTTGATGTGCCTTTTCTATGGCTAACATCTGCATCCTGGGAAGCGACAACAGGACTGCTTGAGGCCAACTGCACGGGGGCAGGTCCCACTCACCTCCCTTGGGCTTTACCACTTGCCTCCTCCCTGGTGCTGGGGAGTTTGACAGAGGCCCAGGCCTAGGAGAATGAGTGGGCTGAACAGCCAGCTCCTCCACTGCACTATCACAAGACACTGCACTTCTTACTACCAAAGACTTACTCATCCGCTCCATGGCAGCAAGCATCACACTAAAACGCGCATCCATCTATATCTTAAGACTGGCCACGGTATCGGTTCGGGAATAACGGGTCTGGGATAGGAGATTTGTTAGAAGGAATATCAGGGTTAGTAACCTAAAAAAAGATAAATCCTGACTATCACGGGAGGATAAAGAGGTAGTCCTAGCTGAAGCTTTTCTAGCTCTCTTTTTGAAGCCTTCTCAGATAAGCATTTAAAATCTTCCATTCTTCCCTGACAAATCCTTACATTCTTCACAGGTTAACGATACCCTAACAAACCTGTCCTCTACACCCTAACACACAGAATGAGGGTCAATGGTAATTTTTTTCTAATCTAGTTTTGCAGCCCTTGCTACAAAACCTATACACCGAGGGACCAGTGTCCGACATAATGCTAAATAAGGAAGGCGGGATGAAAAAGCTACACAAACAATGTCTGCCAAAGATTCAAATCAAACAATTGTACATCACCAACAATGTCCAACGAAAGAATCAGCTTATAATTTTCTGCTAAGCTGCACCGGGTCAGGGTACCACACGGCAGAAACATATGAAGAGTTTGGGTTATGGTTCCTCTCACTCACCTGTAGAGGGCGGTGGGAAGGGTATCACATGACCATTCATTAGCGCTGCCGCGATTTTTCAATTTTCTGCTGTGACGCCAGAGACTACAGCTATATATATAATTACCAGGTAAGTTATATGTACAAAATTTACTATTTGAAAATTGTCATTATTTAAGATAGCTTATATCTTTTGCCTATAGGTGTGGAAATACTGTATAAGCTATCTTTAACAGTAATAAGATTCATCCTGAATAAATTTTAATTAAGAAAGTGTACTTTAAAAATAAAAAGAAAAACTTGAGGTTGAAAAATCTAATGTCAAAAACTCCATGAACCTACTGCAGTCTAGCTTTTCTGGGTCAAATACTACTGAATACTGTACCTCCTAAAGTCACTAGATTATCAAGCAAACTGCAGTATAGGTATTCAAAAAACCTGCTTTTGTGCTTTGACACTGCAAATTTCATCTGCTGCAAGAAATCGGACAACATTCCACCATAAAATATAAATAATTAAGACTTAAAAATAAATATTTGCCTCTCCATTATATAGCTTTTACCTCCGTGCCAGCGGTAGTTCCACAGATTGAAACAAAGGTGAGGGCACTTGGTTTTCCATGAATATCTGTTTCTATCCATCTATTTCCACACACCACAGGGGAACGTCCACGCACAAACACCCATAGCCAGTCAGTCTACTACATCCACTTTGAATGTGGGGAGGTAGGGAGGGCAACTGATATACAGTGGACCCCCCATATTTGAGAGGTTAGGTCACACAACTGATGAGGGGGTGGAATACTGAAAATCCGACTTATATTGAACTTTTCAAAAACACTTATAACTGTGTATTTTAATGGTTAGGACACCAGAGACCATTCTAAAAATGCTTATAACTGACTATTTTCATGGTATTTTTGTGAATAAATACATTTTTTATGATAAAAACCATTCTAAAAATGCTTATAACTGCCTATTTTCATGGTATTTTTAGAATAAATACATTTTTATGATAAAAATGGTTGGAGGAGCATTTTTTTTACCAAAAAAGTTTTTCGCACTGTGATTATCCTCCTCCTCATAGTATGAGAAGGCAATGTGTTAATAGTGACTGTATGTAATACCTCCGCATAAGCCGGTTAGGGGCTTTGTAATTGCAGACACTGTACAAATCTACATTCTGCCCCAATCAGTGCCTTCAAAATTTTCAAGTTTCAACTTTTTTAAAGACATTGGCCCTAGGAATTGTGGTAATAGAGTCTTGCATATGTTTCCAGCTTGGCCCTTCCTTTACCACAAAAATGTCATCTGACCAACCTTCAACTGTTGCACCCGTTGCATTCCCTGGCACCTAATGAGACAAGTTCCATGCCCTACAGGAACAAGTTGAAACACTTTCATCAACAATTGTCTTTACTTTATACATTACCAATAAACGTTCCGATGTTGAGTCCCAAACGAAAATTTCTGTCAAGAATGCAGCCTTCATTAACATGAGGAAATTAATTTTTTAATGCAAAATGCAAAGACACTGATACCAGAAACCATTCTCCAGGAGCAATCTGAAAAACCTTATCCCTTTCAAAAAAATATCATATAAGACTTGGAATATAACCTGCTGATGGAAAGAGACGCGCAATGAACTATTACAATGCCTCCAAAGGCTTTATCTGCTGATACTACAGCAACACTTTATATCTGCGGCAAAACTGAATTTCTAACAGAAAATTTATAGAAAAATTGACAAAAATTCATCAGAAAAAAATTCAACTGGAAGAGCTGGAAAATTTGATGGCTAGATCTGGGAATGATCAGCTACAGAATCACCGACAGTCTTAAAACTGATGATTAGAAAAATAACAGACTTTCATGGGCGGGGGACCTCTGAAAGGAGTACAGAATCAAAGAAAATAGAAGAAAGCTACGACAGAATGAGGAGGGAATTCATGAGGGGACCAGACGTTGAACATTAAATCAAGAGAAAAGAATATCCCAAAAGTTGTCCACTGGACATAAGAACTAACAAAGGTTATTGAAACAACTCCTGAAACAGTGATTTTAGAGATGTCAAACTATTGATTCACATTTTATATTTATACATACAGACTCCTTATTTTACTTAAGAGTCAAAAACTCTCATGAGCAGCCAACAGTGATTTTATCTATCTAAACTCCCGATGAAAAAATTAAACAAATGGCACGGGCAGGATTGAAACTGTACTGTGCTATTTTTGGTCAACACCAGTCAGATCCAAATTCATCACCATCTGTAAAAATGGAGGAGGTCTCTTCGAAAAGAAGACTGGCATCCTATGATTTCCATTGAGCCTTTCTCTTTCATCTTCTGACCTCTGCTTTGCACAGCCACCTTTTCTTTCTTGACCATCAAATGGGAGTGGAGGCATCAATCCTGACTAAGAGGCAGTAACAAGGGACTTGAACAGCAATCCAAATGATCCCAAAGGACTAATAGGGACCCAAGAAGGCCACCATCTATTAACTTTGCCCTTTGTCAGACACCATGGGAACCCCACCTTGTGGGAACCTGGATCGAAAGGGATTGTTCCCGTCTGTCAAGAGCACAGCAGATTTTTCTCCCTAACGGACTAGACAGCCTAGGGGAGACCCAGGAACAGTCCAAGCACTGGACAGAAGGGAACATCCAGGAGCAGAAGAGCAGGAGTTATTGAAGGTTCTGAAGAGGAGCAGGCTTTGCAATACTCATCCATGCCAAAAAAAAGATTCACTGCATATTGAAGGAAAATTCCAGCTTCAGCTGACTTCACCCTGAACTAGGGTTGAAAGACAGAGTGCAGTGTTATTAGTCAGGTCACCTAAGAATGGGAATCCTAAACTTTGCCTACCATTTCCACACTGACTGACTACCTGGTGAGCCAGAGTTCAATAACCAACAAATGAAAGATTTCCAGTTTGTAGAGGGTAGGAATGAATAAATGTCTTAAAAAGAAAGCAATCATTTTTTGCCCATGTTTATATTTCATTCTACAGTTTTGCCCAATATTTCCAGCCCCGTCCGATTTTTCCTGCCTCCCAACATCAGCAACAGTGAGGATTCCATCTAGGATATAAAGTTATTGCAAGAGGAAATTTAGAACTTTATAGGTGTCACTCAGTAATTCAAACTCGATGCAAAACTAAGGAAAACAATTTATAAGATCAATTTGGGGATCTGCTCAGTAAGGCCCCATGTTATTAAAGGTTAGGTAGGTCAGGTTGTGGTTATGGGAGTTTGAGATAAAGCCCAGTCAGGCAATCCCAGCCAGGAAATGTCTTAACCCTTTAACGCCTACTGGGCGTACCATACGTCGACTAAAATTGTCTGTTGGGTGTCAAGTGGATGTAAAATACGCCGACTAAAAATGCTATTTTTAAATATTCACAGAAAAATAATTATAGGCCTAGTTTGTGAAAGGTTTTAAATCACGCACCTTGAGGGATGCTGGGAGTTCATGGATCAAGCTGTTGTTTTGTTTACAAGCGTCATCCAGATGCACATGCGCGGAATTCCCTTTCTTCTCCCACCAGAAAGCATCAGTGACTGATCGTCCGAGAGCGATTTTTTGACGCATCCGTGTTTTGCAGAACTTTGCAAGTGTTTGGCGTATTTGTGAGGCAACAGGACGACGCAGAGATGTCCGTCAACATCGCATTGCTCTGTCGGTAGTGAGCGTGTGAGACGAAGTTTTAGACTTGGATGCTGGAGAGGGACCAAGCACCCAAGGTGATCCATCTTCTCAAGAGCTGTGCTCAAAGTGACCGTGTGACAAGGGACCAAGGACCACATCCCGTGCCTTTACGACCCCTAGGAAACATTGGGGTGTCCCTGAGAGGCATCAGTAAACATTTGGGAGGCCTCCAACAAAAGGACATTGATGATTACTTGTTGGAGCTCAATCGATCGAGAGCAGGTGGAAGTCCTGATTTTGATGGCAGTTGGTCATCCAGTGATGAGGACATCACGCCTGATGTTAGTGATGACAAGTATTTGCCCCCAATGTCCATATGAGAGCCAGAGCATGAAAGTGAATTGGAAGTTCAGTGGTTTCAGTGCTTGTGAGGGAGAGTCTGAGGAGGAGGAGGCCCGATTGTGGCTGGTGGGGACGAGACAGAAAGTGATGGTGAAAGTGAGGGAGATGGGCCAGTGGGGGTGGGGAAGACGGCGTGTCGTGCAGCACGAGCACAGGCCCGTGAGAAGGTCGCAACGTAGCGGCAACCTTGGTGAAGGCCGTTTGTCCGAAAGTGATGAGGGGTGGTTGGAGGACCCCACCCCACCTAACATGCACCCATTCACGGCAGTACTGGACTGACAGTCCCTGTGCCTCTCACTGCACTGGGGTTCATTCAGCTCTTCCTTACACGGGAATTGCTGGAATACCTCGTTGCAGAGACGGCGGATTACGCTCGGTACTGCCGTGAGGAACTGCAGACGACGTTGTCGTATCAATGGCGACGCTGCAACCTCACGGACATGGCGCATTTTTTGGGGCTCCACATTTTTTTGGAATGATGCCTGCTGCTGGCGTCAAGCAATATTGGAGGCGGAATTTTTTTGGCACGCCCCATGTGCCCGGCATTATGCCCCGTGATAGTTTCCTGGCACTGGACAGGTATTTCAACGCCTTCAACTGAAGGGCCATACCCCGGAATAACCCAGATCACCTCATCTTAGTCCGCCCAGTGTTGGAGTACATTCGTGAACGGTGCCAGTTTCTCATGGTTCCTTCCAAGAACCTTTCTTTGGATGAGGGGATGGTGCCATACAAAGGACATCTAAGCATAACAGTGTACAACCCCAAGAAGCCAAAGAAATATGGTGTGAAGTTATTTTTTATTATGGAATCCAACACTGGATACGTCGTTGACTTCTCTGTGTATTCCGGGGTCTTCTCCACGCTGCGTGACTGTCTTCGGTCTTGTGGATCGTTTCCGTAACCAGGGATACCACCTGTTTATGGATAATTATCATAACTCGGTATCCCTGGCCCAGGAACTGTATGAAGCAGGTGTGCAAGTCAGTGGTACCCTTCGGTTGGTGCGTGGGGCCCCAAATGTCCTCAAGAGGTTCGCTAGCCACCGGCAACATCTGGCAAGAGGAGAGACAGAGTGGCGGTGGAAGAGAGATGTCTTCGTCATCTGTTGGAAGGGGGTCCGACTCGTGCCCATGATTACGACCAGTCATGAGCCCATCCAAGAAGAGGTCGTTCAGCAG